>NC_138866.1:48409040-48703829 GCF_965194805.1 Balaenoptera borealis | reverse complement strand
CTCATAGGCTGATGTGAAGATAAAGTGATTTATTACACATACAGCACTTAGAACAGTGCGTGCACACAGTAAGCTCCCTAGAAGAATGTACCGTAAAGGCTGAAAGATGGAGGTGGGGTGAGTTTAGCTAGGAAGGCTTCTTCCAAGCAGCGCTTGTCACGTCTATGCTGATGGAACAAATACCAGTAGGAACCTACACGCATATCTTGCTGATCATTCACCTCGCACAGTTGGGAGAGGCATCGTGGCTTGATTTGCGGACCCACCTCTGCCGCCTCTCTTGCACCTGTCGAAACTGTAGGGGCTGCTCAGCAATATATGAAAAATCTAATTCGCTATAAAGTCATTTTTTTCCCCAAATACATCTGTCCATACTTGAAGGTGGCAAAACACATTTGAGAATTCGCAATCCCGCACAGAGGGTATGAACTTGTCAGCCTGTTCTGTCAACAGGTTTGATGTCTGAGCGCTGTTGTCATCACAGAGAGGCTTGTTATCTGCCAAGCCTGATTGTTTCTCTCTCAAGTGGGAATTTGAAGGTTCTCTATCGGGAGAAAAAAGCTTTACTAAGCCCCAGATATAATTAAAAGCCACAGTCCTTGACTTTGTAAAGTGGAAGGTTTGGTCTCTGCGTTCTCAGCTGGTTGAGCTCCATGCCCTAAGGCTCTTTCCTGTTTCTCTCCTCCCCTCCCTTCACCTTTCCTTCCTTTTCTCCCCTTCCAAGGCCTGTCTAATGGGGGTGGGAATTGGGTCAGCTTTGTTTGCCACTCTGCATTTTTCAAATTAAGTTTCTATTTATTGTACATCTGACAGGTGCTTAATACATGATCTTGTTTAGTCCTCAAAAAACCCTGAGGATTTGAACATAGGCCTGCCTGATGACAGGGCCTGGTATTTAAACCATGATGCTTGCCCTGAGTCTGTGCAAAGAGCTTGCCTCTCTTGCCTGTTAAGTCACGTGAAGTTTTGGGTTTTGTAATAGGGGACTGTAGTTTAAGTGTATACCTACATTTTGGACAACTGAGAAGGGTCAAATATAAGCAAGTAGTAGATTAAATAAAAAACAGGAGAAAATAATCCTAGATATAGAAATTAAATTAGATGAATCTTGGTGGCTTCTTATAAGTGTCATTCAAATAGATTTTATTAAAATATGACTGGATAATAAGAAAAAGGTAGATCTCTGGCTTTGGGATCAGACCCATGTGGGATCACATTCTGACTCCATACATGGTCTTGGGCAAGTTATCTCATCTATTAAAGAGACTTAATTTCCTCAACTACAAAACAAGAGATGATAACACCTAAATTATAGAGTGGTTAGGAGGACTAAATAAGCTAACATATGTAAAGCACCTGGCTCATGGTTACTCCTAAATTAGTTTATACTTCCCTCTGTTTGAATCACACCTCTCTTTAGTGGATATAAAAGGGGACATTTTCCAACAACTCAAAGAACCACAACATGAATGTAATTTTATTATAAGAGAAACAGTCTTCTGTCATGACCTGTCCAGATAGGTGTAAAAAAAAAAAACTTAAAAAACAAAAACAAAGGAGACTAGTGAGGCAAAAAAACAAAACAAAACAAAACTCTCCCCCCCATATATATGTATGTATACAAATATATATATATACACACACACACACATATATATATGTATATATATAAAATAACGGCATCCTGCCGTCCAGTAAGAGTGGCTTTTGGCTGCCATTACAGCCTTTTCAATTAATTTTTTTGGGAAACCATTGCTAAATAGCAAAAAAGAGATTGAATTAAATTAATAGAATTTTCAGCTTCTTAGAGGAAGCTCCATTGGTATACAGCATAATTGCCAGGAGAAAGGAGTGTATGTTTTGAATATGGGCAATGACCTTAGGAGATCCAGGCTGGACTTAGAGAAAGCAATGTGAACTTAGGTCATTTTGCTCTGGGAGATTCCAGTTTCCTGTAATTGATGATACTCGTGCCAAGGTCCACTATCATAGAAGACAAATGATGCAGATGTGGGCATCTTTTTGTTGCTTTGCTAGGGTATAAAAAGGGCGTGTGGACAAGTCTCACTGGTAACCAAGTGTCATAAAAAGTTACTTGGGAATGCTACTTTTTCCATAGACTGATTTTGGGAAGAGTATTTTGAAAACCACTCTCTTCAAGCTGTTTAGTTGTAAGTAAAAATAATAAGTGAAAATGTCAATTAATTTCATGGTGGAAAAACAATCAAACTTTAAAACAAAGATACGTTTAATGAGGATTCAAGAACTATTCTTCCTTCTCTAGCGTTACTGTTTATTGCTTCCTCTTGGCAACTTCCGCCATATCAACTTTAGTAATAACATATGGAAAAATTATCAAGTTCCATCCATTAGAACTGATTTGTCCTTTAGTTTTTTTAAACCAAATGGTTGGTGGTTTTCACAAAGGGAGACATTTTGCTCTTGCTAAATGACTAATGGTACACTTTGTTTTACATCACCAAAAGAGGAGAGTAATTGACTTGAGAGCTTGTTTAGAAAGGATTTTTGAAGAAGCACTTCATCTTCCAAGAATGGGGCACCTGAAGCATGAATGAAGGTCCTAATCAATCCTCCTTTGTTTCAGAAAATTGAAGACTGTTAAAAAAAATTAAAAAAGAACAAAATGCAAGGAAAAGATGAGATTCTAGAAAAGGCACTGAGCAGAAAGAAAAGCTGATGGATTTAAAAGTTAGGGACTTAAAATGTTAACATTGGCATCTTCTCCTTTTGTAGTATCTATTTTCCATAGGCTTTAGAAAGTATAAAAGTGAGGACAGACGGTTAAATCAATTTGTGTCACACAGTATTGTAAAAAATGCTTGACATTTTTTCAAGATCAAAATAAAGCCATGTTCATCTCAATCTGAAAGGTTCCTGCTTTTTTTTTTAAAAAATTCCCTTACCATGGATAATTGATTGCAGGTATACCTCTTTCTCCTGGATTTGAAACCAGTTCTGTGTCAACTGAGGTCTTGAACCACTGTTGAAACTGGGATAGATTGGGAGAAAACAGAACCCCCCAAATTGGTGACTGGATATGGAATAATCTGAGAAGGCTTCCTGAAGGAGGAGAATGAAGAGAAGCCCATTTCAGGTAGGAGAAAGCTATATTGTGGGAAAAAATCGTATTTAATGGAGATAATAGTAACTTATGTTACCAACTCCCAATTGATAGACATATAGGTTGTTCTACCATTTCTCTGTTTCAATCAATGATGATCTATCTATGAATCTATGTATCTATGTATCTATGCATCTATCTATCTATCTTGTGTATTTATACACACACACCACGCAAATATACTTTTAAGATACAGTCTTAGAAATGGAATTGCTAATTCAAGTAGCTAAGTAAATTTTTGTAGATATTGTCAAATTGCCGTCTAAAGAGTTCATAGAAATGTATATTCTGACCAACAGTGTATGAGACTGTTTTCCTCATGTTTATACTGGATGTTATCAAACTTCTAAATCTTTACTAATCTAATATGTGAGAAATAGTATCTTGTGATTTTTATTATTATTTTTTGGTTACAAGGAAGATTAAATTATAATATTTTCACATATACAGGCCATCTGTGTTTCTTTGTAAATTGTCAGTTCAACTTTTCACCCATATTTTTAAAAAAAATTAAGCCTAGCTTTTGTAATTCTTTGGCTTTTAACTTTCAATGTGGTATCTTTTAACTTTTGACCTTTATTTACTTTTATACTTTGTACTATTTTCATGTTAATAGTTTTTGTCTTTACTCCAAAATAATCTCTTGTGTTTTTTTCTATGTAAATTTATTTATTTCATTCCTTTTAATTTTTAATTCTCTATTTTATAAGTAAGCTTTTGGTTGCACTCTATCCTTAACCTACCGCTGAACTTTACTATTTAAGTCATAGGACAGCAGGGCAGACTGGAGGCCAACTTTGCTGCTGCCCTGTCGCCCCTCTTGCCCCTTTAATGAATCTCTTACTCTTTCATCTTCACCTTGGGAACCTCAAAAAACTAAATAGCTGAACTTGCCCAGGACAACTCCAATTTTCTCTTGGACAGATGGTGCTTTTGTTTTCCTGAAATGATGATAGTTTTGATAACACACACTATCCAGAAACCATTTCCAAAGATAACTTCTGAGTAGTAGTACGGGGTTTGTGAATGGGAAAGAAGATGAGAATCTGTCCTTTTTACTTATCCTTATCTGCACTATTTGGAATGTTTCCATAACCATGTAGTATTTTCATAAAATAAATAAAAACTAATAAATCTTGTATTCTTCAACACTTATAGGCAATGGCCATGGGACAAAGTATGTCATTAGCATCCCAAAGGTGGCATGAGAAGTCTGAACTCTGATGTTGGTAGAAACGTCTCGACAGATACTCCTGGGATGTGGCACCAATGAATGTCTGTGGACAGTGGTGGACAGACCCTAAAGTGGTCCCCCATGATCCCTGTCTTCTGATATTCATGGCCTGTATAATCCCCTCTCTTTGTGAGTGAGACCCGGGACCTGCTTCTAACCAAGAAAACATGGCAAAGGCGATGGGCTGGCACCCCCATGACAGTGTTACACTACATCAGATCACACTCCTTGTTGTTGACTCTCACTCCTGCTCTCCTGCTGGCTTTATAGAAGCAAGGAAACTCTGCCTATCCTTCACCATCCATCCTGCATCCCTGTCCCCACGGCAACGGTTTCAGGTCACTGCTCTGGCTTCCACTGACCTCCTTTCTGGCACCAGGAGATGTTCCTATTTTGTGTGTGCATTAATTTGGCTTTGCATTTATAGGAATTTTTATTGTATTTTACAAACCCTTTCTACGGGTTGCAGTGGGAGGGTTTTCAGGTTTCTTAGTCTGCCATATTGCTGAAACTGGATCAATCAAAAGTGGATTTTTCTAAAGTTCTAAGTCATATTTCCTATCTCTGGGGGCCTTAAAATTTTGTTTGGTAACAACCACTTCAGTGCCTCAAAGTGTCAGCTCTCACCCTGCAATCACCTTCCTCACTCAGCATTGCTATGGGCCACAAATCACAAGACTCCAGATACCACCTGGTAAAGTCCCACCTCTTCCTACCCTCAGATGCAAGTACATATATGCTTACACATATGCATGTCTTCCTTCCCTGTCCACAGAACTTCTGAGGGGACACCAATAGGCCAGAAACCAGTAAAAGCAGTAAGCTGTGGCCATAATGAACTCTCCCTCATTCCCTGAGAGTGCCATGTTCTCTTGGATGTTCTCTGAACTTACTATTCCCTGCTTGGGCTATTCTCCTTCCTCCCATCTGGCAAACTCCTGTTCGTCAGTCAAAACCCAGCTCAGTCATCCCTTCTGCAAAGCTTCTCCTGCCCCTTTGTTGCCTTGCATGTCCTTCTATTATTGGATTCATCACACTACACTTTTGCATTTAAATGTCTATCTTCCTCACTAAGCTTTGTGCTCTTTGTATCTTTAATGCCTGGCCCGTTGTTACCTGGCTCATAGTAGGCATTCAACAAATGTTTACTGACTTTAACTTAGGATTTCAGCGTGACATCAGGGAAATGTATTGACAACAGTGATGCTTCTACTGGCAATCTTCCCCCAGTACCTTGAAATTTGGGAAAGTAACACAGAGGTTATATCTTTTCAAAGGTATTAAAAGGGGGAACTTTTTGGGAATGTAAAATGGTACAGCCACCATGGGAACCAGTTCGGTGGTTCCTCAAAAAGTTAAACATAGAATTACCATATGATCTAGTAATTCCACTTCTGGTATATACCCCAAAGAACTGATACCAGGGACTCAAATAGGTACTTAACATCAATATTCATAGCAGCATTATTCACAGTAGCCAAAGGTAGAAACAACCCAAATGGCTATCAACAGAGGAATGGAAAAACAAAATATACATACAATGTGTGTATGTTGAATATAAATACAATGGAATATTATTCACCCTTAAAAAGGAACTTCTGATACATGCAACAACATGGATGAACCTTGAAACATTATACTAAGTGAAAGAAGCCAGACATAAAAGGACAAATACTATATGATTTCAGCTATAGGTAGTATCCAGAATAGGCAGATTCATCAAGACAGAAAGCAGAATCGTGGTTGCCAGGAGCTGGGGGGAGGGAGTAGTGGGGAGTTATTGTTGAATGGGTACAGAGTTTCTACTTGGGATGATGAAGAAGTTCTGGAAATGGATAGTGGTGATGGTTACACAACTTTGTTAGCATATCTAATGCCACTGAACTGTACACTTAAAAATGGTTAAGACAGGACTTCCCTGGTGGCGCAGTGGTTAAGAAACCGCCTGCCAATGCAGGGGACACAGGTTCAAGCCCTGGTCCGGGAAGATCCCATGTGCCGCAGAGCAATTAAGCCCGTGCACCACAACTACTGAGCCTGTGCTCTAGAGCTCGCGAGCCACAACTACTGAGCCCACGCGCCACAACTACTGAAGCCCACATGCCTAGAGCCTGTGCTCCACACGAGAAGCCACCGCAATGAGAAGCCCGCGCACCGCAACGAAGAGTAGCCCCCACTCGCCGCAACTAGAGAAAGCCCGTGCACAGCAAGGAAGACTCAATGCAGCCAAAAATAAATAAATAAAAATAAATTTTAAAATAAATTTTAAAAAATGGTTAAGACAATAAATTTTAAGTTATGTGTATTTTACCATAATAAAAAAGCAACTTGATCTCCCTGGGATTGAGGAAGGGTAAAATTCATCTAGAGAAAGGATCCACATCTGAGGGTCTGGCCTCTTGTCCCAGGGAAGAGTCAACATCTGCAATCATAGCTTAATTTTCCCTGCAAATTACTTAGGAACAAAGAGAAAAAGAAATAACTCCTTGTTGCTTTTTCTGAAATGAATTTAGATTCAAAGAACATTTCCTTGTACCATCTGGAATAGGTCTTAATATTTCCAACTAATACTATAGTGGTAGAATCAGCTTTGCTATTCGATCAAACACTGCATTAACTGGTAAATGTTACAGTATAACCAGAAATTTCAGCCAACCAGGTTAAGCCCAAGTCAGCAATTGGTTTATGCTGCATTTCCTGCACAAGCTGGGGAGAAAGGCTTGAGCCTTCTTTGTTGCAGGCAAACCTGAAGACACAGGTCAGAGAATGCATCACATTTCCCTTGCCGGAATTTCACCAGATAATCATAATGCAAACTGACGGAGGGAGTTGGAAAACAGACTGTTCATTCGGCCTGTGTTAAACACAGACAGCATGTGATTGTGTTATAAACTCCTGAGACAGACCTGCTTCTGGAAACCTCTCCAGTCCTGTTGCTGCTGCCATGGCAACTGCTGGAGGTTTCGGTGCTGTCCTGGCCCTTCCTCCAGTACTTGACGGTGAAGTGTGACTTCTGTTAAGTGCTCTAGGAAAGCCCAATTTCGAAGACTGCTGCAGTCTCTGAGTATCATAAGTGGAATTGCGTCTTCTTTTCGCTGCTCAGCGCAGAAGATGCTATTTGGGGTCTGAGCCCTCTCTCTGCCGGTGCTGCTCAGAGGATCTGGGTTGCTCCTTTTGGGTGGGTGCTTACGTAACCTGGAGATGTGACGGGGCCTGCTCCTCTCCCACTGTGTGACTCCCACAGTGGAAAGATAACTACAGCCATGGTGGTGAGTAAGTAGGGGAAAAAGCAAAGAACTGAATGATGTGCTTCTCTGGCATCATGTGACAGTTTTGGGGGGAGATTCTCAAGGGGTGATGTCATTATAGTGCTTCAGGATAGAAGCAATAGCCAACACTGAAAAATATCAAGCAGCAGTTTAGAAAATGTTGATTTCAATTTCCAATTTCATTAACATGATTTTCTAGGTTAGTGGATTAAATAGCATGCACAATCTGACAAGTGGATTTAAAGCATCTTTTTAGACTTCGTTTTAATACACAATATTTACAAGTCACTGTGGCATGTGACTCTGACCATTGTCGATGCTGGAGGACCATTGTTCACTAACATTTTTTGTAAAGATAAACGGTTTTGTAAGAAATTAGGAATAGATCTTTATATTTAAAATGACTCCTTTCTTCAGGTTTTCATTTATACATAATTAAAATTCATAGAAGTACATAAAAGGCACTGGGTCTGGGGATGGTCAGATCTTAATGTAGTAAGAAGAAATTAGTTTTCTGCATAATAAGGGCTTAGGAATTTGTAATTCGTGGCTTTTATCATTTTGCTGTGCCTCATATTTTTGCATTGCTTATCACAGTGTATTAACGAATATTCATTAAATCCCTGTGAACAAAATCCCTTGAGTTAAAAGACTGATATCATCACTGTCTTACCTACTTTGTCAGAAGAGAGAAATGAAGATGGATTGAGCTTGTTCTTTCCTTCCTAGAGGAATTTGGCTAGAATAATAATTCCCTTGCCTAAAACTGGCTGGAAAACATGGCAGGGAGGTGGAAAAGAGGCTGGAAGGGAAGAAGAAAGCATCTATATTTAAAATTTTTACTTATATTCTGACTCCCTGGAGATTTGAAGGAAGGCAAGGCTCTTGGCTTCATCTAAACTTTGGATTATGTTGCTTCCGCTGATGACTATGTAAATGGATTCATACACTTAACACATGCCAACTCACGTGCCCCTTCTGTTTTCTTTGCATCATATTGCAGATCTGCTTGTTTGTGTTCCCTCAGTCTCTCTGGGACAGTTGCCTCAGATGCCCCAACACCAAGGAGTCCTCTGATCAGAATGGTGGAGCGTGCAGCCCAGAAGCAGATATCTGGCCTCAGGGAGAATCTCAGAGCACCTGCTCCCAGCACAGAGGTCACTTCACCTACTACACAGTGGACATCCATCACGTGACCCCTGGGATCAAGGGCGGATGCCCGCAAAGCATCATATACCATGTGTTTATCAAACTCTCTAAAGTCACCATCACTCTTCCCGGTTGACCTTCCTCTTTGGATTCAACTTTTTGTTGTTGCTTTTGTTTAGTAAACCTTTACTTGGTCACAGTCTGTATTTGAGTAGAGTACCTCTGTTTTGAAATTGAAGTTCAACTTCACACTTTTCTTACAACATTCATTTATATAGAAAAGATATGTACAGCATATGCATATGTAGCAGGAAGAAAATTTGTTATTTTGAGGTTTAACGGAGAAATTAAGGGGGTGCAGGGAAAAGAGATGGGAGAGAGAGGTCTCTTTAGAGACAGTGGATAGAAGGAAATAAGGCCTATCAGAGATGGTAGGCAACTTTAGAAATAGTGATGTCTGATTTATATATCTATTATATATATATATATATATATAATTAACATGGTTCAAAAATCAAAAATTGGAATCTCCCTCCCACCCCATCCCCAATTTATCCAGACCACGTCTTCCACTTTCCCTGCCCTAGTAACAACTGTTATTTTCTCAGGAATGTTTCCAGAGTTTCTCTGTGCATATACAAGCAAATATGAATAAATCTATTGATTTATTTGTTCATTCAACAAATTATCAAGTGTTCCAGGCAAAAAACAGAGAAAGATTCCTATCCCCCAAAAGATGACATTCTAACTGGAAGAGACAGATGATAAGCCATAGGCGTAATAAATTTGAAAACAATATTTTCCATTAGATTAATGGGGCTAATGAAGAAGGTCAAGGAGAATCAATATGGGGAGGTGGGTTGCTATTTTCAACGTGGTGGTCAGAGGAGGCCTTGTAGAGAAGGTGATATTTGAGCAACGACTTGAGTTGAGAAATACCCATGGGGGAAAAGTTCAATCCCATTCATAATGAGAAAATGGTCTTCACCTGTGTTTCCCATGTAAACAAGAGGCCGTCTCAATTACACTGGGAGGCCCGGCACACACTGCCACATGGAAGGGGATACACATATTCACCCCACAGTCAATCCTCCTCAGGAAAACACACATTATATTGCTAATATAAAATTTTCTTCTTCTAGGAAGAAACCAGACGCTGCTGCAGTTCAGCTGTGGTGACCACATCTATGAGGTAAAGCAAAGCAAATCTGTTTCTTTGCTTCCAGCAGTAGCAGACAGGGCATGGACAGGGTAATACAAAGTCTTCTCACTTATTGAGCACTTACTATCTACCAGGCCCCCTGCTGAGTGCATTATCTCATCTGATTCTTACAATAGGCTTACAGTCTTGCAGGAAAGGTATTTCTCTTTATTTTTATAGATTAACTTTATTAATTTTACCGATAAAAATCTTAGACTCAGGTTATGGAAACTGGCCAAGGTCACGAAGATCCTAAGTGTCTAATTCTGAAGCCAAAGATTCTGGAGTAGATTAGACTCACTGCAGTCCTTGCTTTGCAAAGTAAATACCAGGCAGGGGAGTCATGTGCCTTCTGTCCTTCATGTTTAGAGCAGCTGGGCAGTGGCTTTGAGTAGTACAGGTAAATATGTATGCAATGTACGTAATGCTATCATTCTGTGGTTGCTTACAGAATGCATTATAGTTGGCATTCAGCTTGATATTTTTTCCCCTTCTGTTATAAAATACCATATCAAATCCACTTTTGTGAGGCCATCAAACGTCTTCATTGACTGTCACATCACTAAGCTTACCTCCAGGTTGCTAAGGCGGTTTTAAAATTAATTGCAGGGTTCCCACATAAAACTCACAGAGTCATTGTTTTGTTACTATGATAAACATAGTTTTGTTACTATGTTTTGCTATTTAAAAGTTTTAAGAACACATAATCTCACATAGCTTCCAGACCACTATTTGTTAGTTGACTAAATTCCTTGATTTATTGCTGACAGAGTTTACAAGAAACAAATTTTTAGTCAAGTAGATCTATTTTATGAAAAAAATAGATCCTACTTACATTAATGTTTACATTAAAATTGTATCTCTGATGTTCCTATCTCTATCTGAATTCTATGTACTCATTAAAGGCAACAAATGTAATATCTTTATGGGATAAAACCCATTCCCAGGCCAATGCCAGCTGCTTTATTTGAGTTACTGGAGCTGGACTGTCAATTCTGTAATTAATACATCAATATTCAGTCCTTCAAAAATGTGGTCATTTTTCTGTTCCTCTATTCTTCTCTTTGATTCTTAGAAAGCAAGATCTAAAACAAACTTAAGTTTGTAACCCTGATAAAGAATTAACCCAAGTACTTCTTCCTGTCGTTGAAGATGTATTTTAGTGATTGAACGGTCAGCCTTGGAAGTACTCCATTTTGCAGAAATGAAAGGTCTGAGAAGTTACTCAGTTAGGATCTTTTTATGTGTGACTAATTTATTAAGCAAATGCATCTGTGATTCCAAAAACATAATTTTAAGAAATATGTTTAGTTATTGTTTCTCAATATGCCACATATTCACTTCATTTTTAGATGCTTCCACCATAAGTGATACATAGGAATGATATAGGAGGGACAGAGATCGATAGAAAAAGAGTTTCTGATATTCTGTTGTGTTTTAAAAATTATCTAGAAGCAATACTCAGAAATAGTCCCCTGGGACTTCCCTGGCGGTCGTGGTTAAGACCCCATGCTTCCAATGAAGGGGTGTGGGTTCAATCCCTGGTCGGGAAACTAAGATCCCACATGCCGAGTGGCGCGGGCAAAAAATAAACAACAAAAAAAACCTAAAATTAAAAAAAAAGGAATGTTCCCTAAACAGTTGCCGGCTTCAGCCTACATTTTGTAGTAAACTCCAGTTTGATGTCCAAAGATACCTCTTTATGGGAGGAAAACAAAAATCATAAGTGTAGAACCACTTGGCACTTTCTAGAAGTTCTTGTAAGCTGCCAAACAGTTCTAGCCTGAAGTACAGACAACAGAACAACTGAAATCACTCACGTGGTTACAAAGGCAAAAATGTCCTTGTCTGTTTTATTGTTATCATCATTATTATGATCTTTGATACTAAGTCTAGGAAAACTGCTTTCTATTGGCTTTAGATATATCTTTAATTACCTGCACATAGATGCTTGGTAACCATTTATTTTTTAAATGAATGAATGAATGAGATGTCTATGTTTATGGCTGAAATGGGAAAAGAGTTGGAGGATCTTAAATATTTCAGAGTTGTTACATGAGTCAGCAACACAGTACTCATGCTAATGAGAAGCTTCCAGAATTATCTTTTCCCAAGTTATTTCCTGCACGAATCATGCCAAAGTTCTTTCAGACATAGTGGGACTCCCGAATGCCTATGATGTAAAGCCTCTGCAATGTGTGAACGTGTAGGAAGTGCTTTTAAGATTTTCTTTCCCAATCATCTTGCTTTTTGGCAGATGACACAATGGAGGTGCAATATGTAGGTGGACATTTTCTAAATTATAAAATATAGGCGGCTAGTGGGTGACTGCAGAGGCAATGGCATTCACAAAGTGGAGAAGATAAGGTTTGAGAGTTCGAAAAAGCACTAATTCTTTCACAACTAATAAAAGTCATGAAATGTGATACTAATAGAAAGGATAAAGGAACCAAAAACACCCTCAGCACTCTGCAGGAAGAAGTGCTAGAAAGGCAAAGATCGTATTTTTTGAACCAAAACTTTCATTTTGTATGCTCTTCCACTAACCTAATCTCCCATTTTTGGATTTTACACACACACACACACACACACACACACACCCTTACATACAAAAGTATAGTGTAAGCAAATGTGATTTATAAAACAAAATTAGACCATACAGTATCTTCTAAATAAAATAAAAATTGGAAAACGTCTTCTTTGTGCAGGATTCCAATGGTGACATTGAATAGTTTAGTCCCAAGCCACTGTATTAGGGAGTTTAGCAGCAACAGAAGTTTGATTGTCAGCCTTGGAGAATGACACTTGGTTTTGTTGTTACACCAAGAGTGGAGCCATCTCTCTAGGGCTGACTTATCGGAGATTGATGTGTAAAATCAAAATGCCAGTTTCTTACTGAGCCTTGAAACATAAAACTCTCACAAAGTCAGGAATCCTCACGTTGACATGACCAGCTCATTTTCTCCCTGTAGAAGACCAACAAGGGAAGTCAGCCTGGAAAAGAAGATTTTGTGAGCAGCATGGATTCAAAACACAGGAAGTGAGGCCAGCTGAAGTTATTAAGCTGGGGGCAGCCAGCGCAGATGTGTCCAGGGGCCAGGGACGTAAGCGAGCTGAGCGAAGGGGCCTGGTGTGGGCTGTGGACAGCAGAGAGCCGTCTGCAGGGGACAGCTCTTACACAGCTCTAGCTGATGGTTGCCATGTGGGAATGTGGGATTTTTCAAAAAAAGTAATAAATGGATAATCTTATGTAAAATCTTTTCAACAAAAAAAAGTTTCCAGTTAAAAAGAACCTAACAGAGCCAGACGAATCCAGCAGTAAGCGAGGTTAGGTGCCCAGTACTCCAGTTTGCGACCTCTGCCTTGAGTTTCCAAAGCCTGATGCATCTGGCTCACGTGATCTTGAGCCATAAGACTCAAGTAATTCACAGCCATTGGTTAAGGCTCCCGTCCCCTGAACAATGTTTAGACACACACAGCTAACACTTGTCTGAGTGACACTTTTTCCTGTATTTCTCTGATGGACCAACATCACCCCACCCCCACCCCGCCCCTCACTTTTGGTGAACGCACTCTTTAGGTATCGTAATATATTCATTCTTTGACAGCCCAGTCTTGCTGACCTGACAGCTGTCTGGTCTCTAAGCAGATTTGTATTCTCAGCTCTGATCACTATATATTGATTGCACAGTTTAATGCTCAAGTCAATCTTTATTTCCCTCATTTTTAAGTTCCAGGGGGGACACATCACTGTATCTTCATGAACTGATAGCACTGTCTTATAAAACGTACATCATTTTGTCAAAATCATAATTTACGTTTAGCGCTGCCCATTTGACCTGGGATAAATTATTTTCCCTACCTTTTGATAAAAACAGTGATCTCCCAGGTGGCTTGTTTAGAATAGAACCCATCAAATGGGCCATCTGTATGACATCTGTATTACAGTTTTGAAACGAGAGAGAGTAATATGTGAGAACTGTTTAGGATGAAAGAAACTGCAGAAGTGATTATTAATGTTTTTCTGTCTAACCACAGCTGGCTCATTAGCTATGCTATTTTTGAAATCAGCAGCATGGCCATAGAAACACTTCCTTCTCAATTTGCCACACCAGTAGGCATATGGTGCTGATGTCAGCATGACAAAATTGAGGCAGCGAGGCCTTAAAAAACAACCCATATTATTATGTTTTACTTTGGGAGCTAACTTGAGATTGAGCAGCTGTTCAACAAGTGTGGGAGGCATTTCAGAGACAGATATTGGGTCTGGACCTGAAATTCTGCAGGATGGAATGGAAGATTCTGTCCTACAAGGTACCAATCTGGGCTTCAACTCCTAGACAGGATGCACACTGCAGAGAGGCTGTGGTTCACAGTCCTCAGCCCTCCACAGAGAAGTGAAAACATGTTTTATTTGGCCAGTCTGATCTGAAAGAAGTGTTGGGAATATTCGGTACGCAGGGACATTTTATCTGACAAATGACACCTGGCCCTGAAGTTTTGGTTGACTTAAACACTGTTCCATGGAGGGAGAATTTTCAGAGTAGTTCATTGAAGAGAGAGGGAGCTGCTTGAGCCATCCACACCCAGAACTTAGGGGTCCAGCTTTCTTTTGCTTATGAACTACTCGTTCAAATCATGAAAGAAATTTCTCATTATGGAAAATTTCAAACATGCACAGAAGTGGAGGGAATACTATAATGACCCCCCCTCCCCATGTACTCTGCAACCAGTCTCACCAATTATCAACTTTGGTCAATTTGTTTCATTTATACATCTATTTGCCATTTCTACCCCCAATGTATTATTTTGAAGTAAACCTTAGGCATTATCTAAAATATTTCAGTGTGTATCTTTAAATAATGACTCTTTTTCTAAAACACTCTTTTTCTAAAACAATAGCATTATTACATCTAAAATTAAACGATAATACCTAAATATCATCAAAGATCTAGTCAATGTTTTAATTTGCCTGATTATCTCATAAATAGCTTATAATTAGTTTGTTCAAATTAGGATCCAAACGAGGTCCACAGATTGCAGTTGGTTGCTGTGTCTCCTAAAGTATCTTTCTCTCTTTTAAAACAATTAATTTTATTAGAATATAAAATAAAGACATGGAAAACTACACGAAACAAATGTATGACAATTAATTTTTATAAAAGTGAACAGCTTTGTAACTGCAACCGAGGTCAGAAAATAAAACTTTGGCTTCCACTTCAGAAGCTCTGTCCATGAGACTCATTCCAATGATGAACACTTTCTTCCCCAATTACTTTTACAGTAATTGCTACTTTGCAAATAGTTTTATCACCCAATTGTGATCAAATGTCCCTGGGCATTATAATTTAGTCTTGCCTATTAAAAAATATATTTTCAGTTTTAACTTAATGATCTCTTTCTTTCCCTTACATTTTATCTGCGTCCTTCGACTGGCAGAGGTTCCCACAGCCTGGATTCTGTTGAGTGCATGTTCGTGGTGTAATTCAACAGGTTCTCTGTCCTCTGTATTTCCTGCAAATTGACAGCTGGATCACGTTGATCCTGTTGTCAAGGCAAGCAGGTGTCAGGCAATTCTGTAGGAGGCACATCTGGTTGTCTCCCTCGGTGTGATGTCAGTAGCCATTGGTGATTATTACTGCCTGTATCTAGTAGTTCATTTGGTTTGCAGAATGGAGATATTCTAATTTTAATAATTTCTACTCATTTGTTAGTTGAAACACTATTATAAAGAGATACTCCCCCAATCTATTATTTGGTTACCCAGTGGTATATAGTTCATATAGAAAGGCAGGATAGATTCTTTGTTTTTATTTAAACCATTTTTCAAGATAATGAATTGATGCCCTATCACATTCTGAAGGTGATCAATTCTTTTTGAGCTCATAGATTTAAACATATTTGATTTGTTTAATCCATCAAAATTACTATTATCATGACTGAAGCTCCAGTTCTCTCATCTTTGGCCAGTGAAATCTTCTTCAGGTGGGCTGTGAAATTTTTTGAGGTGGTCTTAACAGTCTTCGATAACCTCCTTGGTATTTGATAGACAAGGTATTCCAGGCTTATCTTGTCATTTTCTGCCACAGACTTGAAATTAGCCATTTTTTCCAGAGGCTGTGGTTTCTTTTAGTGAGAACTAGTATTTCAACACCACAGTGTGGGCCCTAGGGATGCTCATTGCTAATAGGTCGGTCATTGTTTCTACTCAGTCTCTGCCTTTGTCTGTCCCTATATGTTTACTTATATTTATATATGTATATAACTTTTATATTTATATATTTATATAACATATAATATATAAAAACATACTTTTTGAATCATTTAAAAATAAGTTGCAAATATCATGACAATTCACCCCAAATGACACTTTCAATGACTTGATAATATCATCTAACATACAGTCCACTTATCTTCAAAATGGTATTTACATATTTTTAAAATCCAAGATGAGGGGACTTCCCTGGTGGTGCAGTGGATAAGACTCCAAGCTCCCAATGCAGGGTGCCCAGGTTTGATCCCTGGTCAGGGAACTAGATCCCACATGCATGCCGCAACTAAGGAGCCCGAGTGCCACAACTAAGGAGCCTGCAGGCTGCAACTAAGGCGCCCACGTGCTGCAACTAAGGAGCCCGCCTGCCGCAACTAAGACCTGGTGCAACCAAAATAAATAAATAAATAAATAAATTTAAATAATCCAAGATGAAATCCAGATTCATGCATTATGTCTGGCTGTTACATCTCCTTCATCTCCTTTAATATAGAATAGTATCCTTCTGCCTTTTCTTCTTTCTTTCCTGACACTGACATTTTGAAGAATCTGAGTTACTGTCTTATAGATTTACCACAATTCTGGATTGGTCCTAATGATAAGATTCAAGTTAAACATTTTGGCAAGACAACTACATAAATGACATTGTGTATTTCTCCCTGTAGCTTATGAGAAAGAGGTAGAGAATGTAAATTTTGTTCTGTTATTACTGAGAAACAAGTTTGATCACTTGGTTAAGGAGCGTCTTCCAGATATCTTTACTGTAAACATATTTTTTCATTTTTAATTAAAAAAGAATCTGTGGGGTAATAATTTGAATAATATACCTATCTTATTCTCCAACAAACTTTCACCCAATGGTTTTAGCATCCTTTATTAATCCTTGCCCGAATCAATTATTATATAAGGGTTACAAAATGATGATTTCTAATGAAATCATTTTGTTTCTATTTATTATCTCCTTCTCTTTAAGTTATTCTTCTATAAAGATCTTTTCCTCTTTTCTCTCTTTCTGTCTCTCTGAGTATCACTAGGGGTATCATAGATTTTCAAAATGATAGTCCATATGGCCAGTGGCAACACCTTTGAGCTGGCGCCTTCAAAATGTTTTGTCCACTTTAACTTTGTTGTCACAATCAGAAGGGCATTTTATAGACTATAAATGCATAATATAAGGTCACACACCACTTATCAATTTCTAGCACAGCGACCAGCCTCCTGTCACGTTTGTTGAAATGAACTAAATTTGCACCCTCTGGAACCATGTCCCTTCTTAGTGTGAGTCCAGCCAGCAAAGAGCATTGCAAGTGTTATTGAATGAAAGAGAGGGTGGTGGGGTGGTTTGGGAGACAGGCCTAGCCAGGACTAAATTCTGCTTCTAGCCCATTAATAGCTTAATAGACCATTAAGGTCTCAGGAAGTGGTTCAACCTCTCTGAGTTTCAGTTTGCTAATCTGTTAAAAAGAGAGAGAGAGAGAATATTAAGATCTATCTGATAGGAGTGACTCTGAGGTTTACAGAGTGTGGTTCGCTGCAGGCATTCAGTAAATACAGCAATCACACAGCACCCAGAGTCTGAAATATTGAACGGCATAAAAATCCAATTTAATACTCGTGTTTTTGCTTTCTGTGCCAGAAGAAAAGACTCATCAGGGAGGGAGCCTGTTGAGGGCTGCCCTTGGGTACAGACTTGGTAGGAGTCTATCTTGTTTTTATCCCATCCATGACTGAAAGATGAGATCCTGATTTGCGAGCGGAATTTTTTTCTGTCTACAGGTAAGTGTTTGTCTCCTCTCTGGGTTCGTCCTCCCTCTCCCTCTTTCCTTCTTTCTTTTTTCCTTTCTTCCTTTCTTTTGTATCATGGTAAAATAGATACAACATTAAATTTATCATTTTAATCATTTTAAAGTGTGCAGCTCAGTGGTACTAGGTACATTCACATTGTGCAACCACTGCCACCATCCATCTCCAGAACTTTTCATCTTCCCAAACTGAAACTTCGCACCCATTAAACACTAACTCCCCACCTTCCCCTCCCCCCAGCCCCTGGTAACTATCAGTCTACTTTCTATAAATTTGACTACTTTAGGTAACTCATATAAGTGGAATCACATATTTGTCTTGTAGTTTTTGTTTAACGGCTCATACCTCATTTCTCATTTTAAAATGTTTTGTTGCAAGAGGAAAAAAATACAATGCAGTATAAAATGTTGATAGCATCATCAAGTTTCTTATACAATTTTCAACCTACCAGAAAGATAAACAAATAACCGACAACAGAGGGACAAGGCTTTTTTTTTTTTTTTTCTGTTTGCTATCAGTAATTAAAGCTAAAAGTTGTATTATTGAGTAAAAACAAAATAAAAATGGGGAGACAAAATTCTCTGGGTAAATGGCTCTTCTGGCATTCTATATTTTTTCCTCAAATTATCACCTTATTTGGTTATCTCTACATTTTAAAGACACCCAGAACTGCCCTTGAGGATAAGGACATCACTTACCACTGGGGGGGTTGGACAGCTGCCATGTTCTGAGGGGAGGTCGGGTGAGGGTTGGGGGACGGGGGGAAAATGCTACAACCTGTAGCCTCTGTCCCTAGGCAATGTGCCTCTTTGACCCTGGGGAGACTCCCTCAGTGACTGATTAAGGGCTATGTCAGAAATGTCCAGGGAACAGAGGAAGAATTCAGTCCAATTCAGTCTGTCACCGCTGAGCCAGAGGTCTCCAGTGACCCTACCTCTCACGTGCCAAGTCTCACCTTATATGCCCCATCCCTTCTCATGTGAGATGCAGCTTGCCCTGCACGTGCGGGCAGAAGTACCATCCCTCCGTGGGCGCTGTAGGACCCTGTTGCCGCGCCTCCTTCGGCAGAAACCACATCACAATTTGGGTGTTATGGGAAAAGCAATCCCATTTGGTGAGGTCCACCTTACAGCCCTCACATGACAGAAGCAGCAGTACTAAGCCACCTCTTCCTGTTCACCAGGAGTCAACGCCAAGCCCAATAAGCCCTGTAATTCTGCATACCTACAGCGGCCTGAGTAACAGACAAACTGCTGTCTATGTGAGCAGCTTCTCCTGGTGGACCACAGACAAGCAGCTGAGCCAGGTTATTCACTTTGTAGGAGTCTGTGGTGTGGTGGAGTTGAAATTTGCAGAGAATGGAGCAAATGGCCAGTCCAAAGGGGTATGCTGAGGAGGTGGAAGCCTCTGAAAACTGTCCACAAAACTGTTGGAAATTCTTGCCAGAAAAGTACTTAATGGAGAAAAAGTGGATGTGAGGTCAGCCACCTGGCAGAACCTGCCACAGTCTGAGGCAGGGGCTCAGAACGTGAATGTACTTGAGTCTCAAGAGTGGAAATAGCTCCATGGGACCATGCCCGAGATTCTAGTGGTTCTGCTGGTGGATGGGCCACACTCTGAGCAACTTGGACTCTCATTCGTCCACATGGATAAGCCCCCCAGTGTGCTGCCTGACTTCAACTGCCCTCCTTCAGCCCTTCACCTGATGGGTCTGGTGCCAGTCCCAACTCCATCCCTACCACTTCTCTCCTCAAGCTTTGGAGTCCCTCCTCTTCCTTCTGGCATCTACCATGAGCGTCTCATGCCCCTCCATTATCTCCTTATTTAGCTGTACCTTCCCCTGGGTTATCCCACCGCCTTTACCTCGATCCAGCCTTCTTTCCCCCACCAAATGCTACAGTGGGGTCTCCACCAGATTTTTACATGAAGGCCTTTGGCCCCTCTATCCACCACTGCAGCCAAGATTTGGGCTTTCCACCCTCTATGGTGAGTGAAGCTGCATTTGGAGAGAGCATGAAGCAAAACAGAGCAATTTCCAACAGTGCCATTTCCAAAGTGATTTCTGGAGCCAGTGCAGGGGATTACAGTGACTTGACTGAGATGCTGCTTGCAGCTATTACTGTTATCAAACAGTCTCAGGTCGTCAGTGATGAGTGTTGCTGTATCCTCATCTCCTCCCTTAAGAGCTTCATGGCACTGAAGCCAAGTCCTACAGTGTGGGTGGCAGCAGGAGCTCTTCCAGGAAAATAAATCTGTTCAGAGATCATCTAGCTGGTCCCAAGAGAGCAGCAGGAGGTGCCAGGACCTGCTCCTTAATGAAGATCAGCATGATGATTATTTCCAAGAAAGGAACCAGGAGCCGAAGAGATACCAGAATAAAGAATGGGACTGGCACCATTGAGAAAGGAGTCTGGTTGGAAGCAGATTTTTTTAATGGACTTGCATCTCCTCACCTTCATCAGGCATGTAGGTGGATGTACCTGAGAATTTTCAAGCCCTGGATTCCTCTGAGTGGGAAGAAACATTCCCTTCCATCTTGCTAGAGAAGAGCAGCGCCCCCTTTGCCAACAGGTGACACAAGGGCTTTACCTGAGGCAGATATAAGATACTTGTCCTTTCCAAGATTTATCCCAGCTTCCATCGTTGCCATCAGATTATTTTTATTGAAGTATAGTTGATTTACAATGTTGTGTTAGTTTCAGGTATACAGCAAAGTGATTCAGTTATACATATATATATGTGTATATATATATATGTGTCTGCAGATATATCTATTCTTTTTCAGATTCTTTTCCATTATAGGCTATTACAAGATATTGAATATAGTTCCCTGTGCTATACAGTAGGTCCTTGATGTTTATATGTTTTATTTATAGTGGTGTGTATCTGTTAGTCCCAAGCTCCTAATTTATCTCTCTCCTACTCCCTTTCTACTTTGGTAACCATAAGTTTGTTTTCTATGTCTGTGAGTCTGTTTCTGTTTTGTAAATAAGTCCATTTGTATCATTTTTTTGGATTCCACATATAAGTGATATCATATGATAATTTGTCTTTCTCTGTCTGACTTACTTCACTTAGTATGATACTCTCTAGGTCCATCCATGTTGCTACAAATGGCATTATTTCATTCTTTTTTATGGCTGAGTAATATTCCATTGTGTGTATATATATATATATATATATATATACATATATATATACACCACATCTTCTTTATCCATTCATCTGCTGATGGACACTTAGGTTGCTTAGAGCTACCATATGGACCCAGCACTCCCACTTCTGGGCATACATTTGGAAAAGATGAAAACTCTAATTTGAAAATACATGCACCCCAATGTTCAGAGCAGCATTATTATCAGTAGTCAAGACACGGATGCCATCAGATTTTAATAATTTGGGTCAGCTCTCTGCATAGCCCAAGCAGTCCCCTCTGCAGGAGCAGACAGCTTTCTTAGGGGAAGGACTAAAATGTACTGACAGGAACATGGAAGCAAGTGTGGGAGCGGATCTTGAGGGTGACGGACAGAGGGAGGTGGAGTGTGAAGGGGAGCACTGTACAGTGAGCATTTATTGACCTGTGGGCACCCTCCCATGACTCAGGATTTAACTTCCAGGCAGGGACACTTAATAAGTTGCTGGCCAGTTTCTCTGTTGGTTGGACATGAAAATAACTTAACAACGAATGAGGCAGAAATGCCACAACTGCTTGGGCGAAGTGTGGAGAGAAGAGTCAGAAGGGCATGTTTGTACTGGTTTATTATAGGACAGACACCGAGAACCTAACCAATGACTATGTTCCGTGGGAAGAGGGTCCAGAAGATAGTCCTGTCACTAAGGCAAGAAGGAACGTGCTAGCGAGGGTGACAGTGGCAGCGCTGAGAAGTCAAGGGTGCTGCCCTCCGTAGGCCTGACCACACCCCCGGCTCATCTGGTTCCAGTGCAGACCTCTGTAGGGGACCCTGGAGCTGGTCAGTGGACAGTCCCCGTGAGCGGCCGGTGTCTAGCCTCAAGCACGTGCCTGGCTTTCTCTCTGCTTTCTGCCTTAGGACTTTCTCCAGAGTCTGCTCAGTCCACGTGGACGTGATGCGGAAGTGGGGTGGGTTAATGCCTTAGGGGACGAACTTCAGGGAATGAGGAACAAGCAGTTAGTGAATGAATCCCCCCGCCTCCCTGTCCTTCAGTGGGATAATCCTGGGTCACAATGGCCACAGTTCCTCTGAGGGCCTGTGGTGAGATGAGTCCCTGCCATCCATGGCGGTAAAAATTTTCCCTCTATTGGCCTCAGATACAGGCTACTCCAAAGTCAAAAGTCACTGTGTATTATTCTCTCTCCTGCTCTGTCTCCCTCTCTCAGCAGCCTCACTCCTGCTCCCTGGGGTCACCTCCCAGTTCAACTCCACACTCCAGTCTGTGTCTCACACTTTGCTTTCAGGGGAGCCCCATCTAAGGCTCTTCTTCTGTGCTAGAACTTCAAGTTCCGAGAATTCATGTATGGGTAGCACAGTACACTGGGCATCAGTTAGCCTATTAAAATATCCTCACCTGGAAAACATATCCCAGCTTAGAATTAAATGATGATTGGTAATATATATATTTTTTAAAGGATATTCTTTTTTTTTTTTTTTAATTTAATTTTATTTATTTATTTATGGCTGTGTTGGGTCTTCGTTTCTGTGCGAGGGCTTTCTCTAGTTGCGGCAAGTGGGGGCCACTCTTCATCGCGGTGCGCGGGCCTCTCACTATCGTGGCCTCTCGTTGCGGAGCACAGGCTCCAGACGCGCAGGCTCAGTAGTTGTGGCTCACGGGCCTAGTTGCTCCGCGGCATGTGGGATCTTCCCAGACCAGGGCTCGAACCCGTGTCCCCTGCGTTGGCAGGCAGATTCTCAACCACTGCGCCACCAGGGAAGCCCTGATTGGTAATATTAGCATTCTCAAAACTACATTTCACGCTCCACCCCAAGTCTATTTAGGGGAGAGGCAGTATTTTTCCCACAAAACATTTTCCCATACCCCTCATGCAGTCCTTGATGGCAGAGCCAGGTAAAGCTCACAATACAACGTATGAGCGAATAGCCAGAACTACTGTATTTCATAAAGAGCGGTTGTTATTAAAAGCAATAAGGGGACCTAATTAGGTCTAGTGCACCTGAAAGTAATTGCATTTTCTCATGTAAGCATTTTAGTGTGTCCAAGTGCTCAGCCTTAACCCTCCACACTCTCATTGCTTGTTTGCACTGTCATTTGCTAAGACCTGCCTTTCCTAAGTTACTATCATTCCTGTTTATTCTGAATCTGACTTATTTTCAATCTGTAAAACATTAGATGGCTCTGTTTCCACCTTTATCAGGAAAAATAATCTTTCCTGATTTAGATCCCAGATCTTGAAATGTTCTCTCTCTGGCAGACCCCAAACCTCACCACTTCAGTTTGAAAAGCTTCCAGAATCCCATTTCCTCCACAGATCTTCTCTCTGAGGAGCACAATACTACATCGGCTTCAGCCTCTTGAAACCCAGAATTCCTCAGAGCCCCCCTTTTCTGACCTCCCACGAGAGGCCTTCAGTACCTGGCAGGCACTGAGATCCAGACTGGTTGCTAGATGCTCCTTTGTCCTCAGTGTTGTGGTTTTTAAATTAGAAATCCCTTGACATCAAAAATAACATCTTTATAACTCAGTTCCTAGCATAAGGTCATGCACAGAGAAACACTTAATACAGTCTTTTTTTCTGGCTGCGTTGGGTCTTTGTTGCTGTGCGCGGGCTTTCTCTAGTTGCGGTGAGCGGGGGCTACTCTTCGCTGCGGTGCGGAGGCTTCTTATTGCGGTGGCTTCTCTTTGTTCTGGAGCACGGGCTCTAGGCACGTGGGCTTCAGTAGTTGTGGCACATGGGCTCAGTAGTTGTGGCTTGTGGGCTCTAGAGCACAGGCTGAGTAGTTGTGGTGCACGGGCTTAGTTGCTCCGCGGCATGTGGGATCTTCCCGGACCAGGGCTCGAAACCATGTCCCCTGCATTGGCAGGCGGATTCTTAACCACTGTGCAGGGAAGCCCAATACAGTCTTTTTTATGAGGGTGGAGCCAGATGTAAATTTAGGGAACACAAAAGAAAAATTTCAAATGTGATATTTTAACGTCTAATTTTGCTTGGGTTAATAGTAGAAGGCTCAGTGAGTAGGTTCGCATAGCTATAATATAGTACTTAATACTTAGAAGCCAAAAGTAATTTAAAAACACACAGATAGCTATATTATATGGGCTGGAGAGAACAGAGTTGTAGAGCCAACTATATTCCTATATAAAGGAGTGTTGTCTATGGTATAAAGATAATAATATAGTAATACCCTAGGATCCATCATTATCATTCATGTACTTTTGTGTCTATACAGCCCTAAAAGGTATAAGAAAAATTATGGCACTGGATAGGAGCTAGGTCCACTAATTGAATGTTTAAGAAATACTAAATATGGATGGAACAATAGGGATTATCTAATTCATCTCCCTGATTTTACACTTGTGGACTCTGAGGGAAAGAGATTTGGTATTGTTAGAAGGATACAGGCCCAGCAGTGAGTCTTCTGACTGCTAGGCCTGTATCCCTCTAACATGTTATGTGAATGTGGGGAGTAAACTTGTTGATTCTCCTCAAGCTGCAAGCTTATCAGGAAACCAGGGAAGACTTCTAGGGATCTATACAGAGGAAAAAAATCCCAAGATGTAGGCTAAAGTTTTATGAACACATATATTCATTATAGGCTGTTTATAATAGCCAGAAAATTAGAAATTATCTGAAGTCTAACAGTAAGATAATAGTTAAGTAAATCATAGGATAATGTACAATGGAATATTGTGAGACATTAAAAGTATTCCATAAAAAATGTAATACCACGGGGAAAAGCAGGATACTAAATTTATATAGAGAGTATTATCTCACCTACGTAGACATCAATACACGCACAGAAAAAACACAGACAAAAGCATACTAAAATGGTAACTATGGATATCATGTATCTTTGGATGCTGGAACTAGCTGGTGATTTTAATTTTTTTAAAAATAGTGTTCTATACTTTACATAATGATTTTCTAATGGGAAAAATTTTAAAGCAGGAACAAGTAAGATGATTTAAAATGTGTTAGTTAATAAACACTATAAATGTTTATGTGAAAGATAGTTTTCAATAACTCTGCATCAGTCTTTGAATAAGAGAGAGTGCATATCAGGAGAAGCCAGAATTTTTTCTCATAGTAACATGCTGCTGTGGATAGTTTTGACATGCAAAATGCAAAGGAAGTAACGTCGGAAAATATCAACTGGTTTTACAGAGAATTTGTGGCTCTCACAAGAAAACTATTAAACTTTTAGATTTTGGTTGGGTTTTTTTGTTTGTTTGTTCGTTTCTGGTTTTGTTTTTTTTTTACTCTAGGCCCAGCATTATTTTTCCCACAGGTTTTCTTGATTTTGTTTTGGGTGACAGTATAAAAATCAAGGTCATTGTTTGTTCGGGTCCTCTAAGAAGTAGATGCCAAGATGGGGTAAGATGTGCAAGAGAGGGTAACAGCTGTGAAGGACAAAGGAAGGGAGAGCAGGAAAAGGCAGAAAGAGCTTTCAGATGGAAACAAAGGTCTGACTCTCATGGAAGGAGAGGGGTAGGAAGGTTGGGTGGTAAGCGTCTCAGACTGCAGCGTGGCTCCCAAAGAGGTTCAGCCAAGCCAATGGGAAGTCCTCGAGCTAAGTTAGCCACTGAAGGAGTCTCGTGTTTCCTAGGAACAGAACACATTTGTATCTTCATCATGCTCAGTCACTGACTGGAAGCAGCCTGTGGGAATTGTGACCTTGGCACAAATGTGGTGGTGCATTCAGAGGGGCAGCTATGAGGGCCACAGTCAATTATGCCCATCACAGTGGATATCTGAGCAGCACAAGTTCAGGGTCACCACAGTCATTAAGATGCACGTTACAAGATGGACAGATGAATGGTGCCCTAAGTCTCTGAAACAGAATGAGTGACCGTGACATTTTCTTAAAGTTCATCACTATAGACAGATGTGCCAAGAGGCAATGCCCAAAGCAACTTGGAGGAAAACACATTTGCATTTGTGGGCTGTTAATGCGTATCACTTTCTAATTGCCTCACAGATATAGAAATACTGTGTTTATATTTAACTTCTCCAGGTGAACTTTGACTGGGGACAGGCAGCTCATCTATTCTGCTTTATTTGTGGTTTTGTTTTCGTTAATTCCCTATTTCAGGTGAATGTAGTAAAGATAACCATATACTGTAAATGAGACACCAATTCAGAATATTTCACAGCATTTCCTTTGGAAATATTGGCTCAACAGACACTATAATTACTGGAAAGCAGAAATGCAATGCTGTCACACAAACTGAAGTGTTTCTACTATATCTCTGAGGCATTTAATCAATTCAGCCAAAGCAATCAACAAAGCCAGTTGTTTATTGTTATAATTCCAAATCACCTAATGACTAACTGGGTTTCTTCAGACTCAGTTGACTAGATCTTGGACCGCTATGACAACATAAGCCAGCATGCCCAAATGGCTCTTAAGGTGGCAAGATGGCAGAAAATTCACATATAGCTAATATTAATGAGTAAAACTCCTTTCAATTATTTTATACTTGAAACAAAACACTATTGCATTACAAAATGGTCAAAATAGCCAGGAAGTGTGGATAATGTAGTAAGTGCTTATTAATTTTTAAAATTCCCTTGCTATAACTGAGGGGTGACTGTATTTTAAATCTTTGTCTCTGGGATCTTCTTCACCAGTATGCCTTCGAGTTTCTGGGGCAGAACAAATCCTATATGCCCTGCTCATGCTATGAGTTCAATGACAAGTTCAATTACTACTTCTTTTTTGTTTGTTTTGTTTTCTTTTATTGTGGTAAGACTATTTAATATGAGATATACCCTCTTAACAAAACATTACAAAACATTCTCGTTGACTATAGCTAGTGTTGAACAGCAGATCTCTAGAGCTTATTCATCTTGTTTAATTAGACTTCATGCCCATTGATTAGTAATTCTCCTTCTTCCCAGTCCCTGGCAACCACCATTCTATTCTTTGATCCTATTAATTTGATTACTTTAGATACCTCATATAAGTGGATTAATGCAGTATTTGTCTTCTGTGACTGGCTTATTTTACTTCGCATAATGGCCTCCAGGTTCCTCCATGTTGTCACATATGGCAGAATTTCCTTCTTTTTTAAGGCTGAATTCAATTGTACGTATATACTACATTTTCTTTTTTAAAATAATTAATTAATTTATTTATTTATTTTTGGCTGCATTGGGTCTTTGTTGCTGTGCGCAGGCTTTCTCTCTACTTGCCGCTAGCGGGGGCTACTCTTTGTTGCGGTGCGCGGACTGCTCATTGCAGTGGCTTCTCTTATTGTAAGCACGGGCTCTAGGCACGCGGGCTTCAGTAGTTGCGGCGCATGGGCTTAGTTGCTCCACGGCATGTGGGATCTTCCGGGACCAGGTATCCAACTCGTGTCCCCTGCATTGGCAGGCAGATTCCCAACCACTGCGCCACCAGGGAAGTCCGACCTCATTTTCTTTATCCTTTCATCTGACAGTGGACATTCAGGTTGTTTCCATATCTTAGCTACAGTGAATAGTGCTGCTAACCTGGAAGTACTAATAGCTCTTTGAGATCCTGATTTCAATTCTTTTGGATAAATACCCAGAAGTGGGGTTGCTAGGTTATACGGTAGTTCTATTTTTAATTTTTTGAGGTATCTCCATAAAATATAACCATATCTCCATAAAATGGTGGCTGCACCATTTTACACTCCCACCAACAGTGTGCAAGTGTTAAAAATTTCTCCACATCCTTGCCAACACTTGCTGTCTTTTGTTATTTTGATAATAGCCATCCTGACAGGTGTGAGTTGCTATCTCCCTGTGGTTTTTTTTTTTTTTGAATTTTTGAATTTTATTTATTTTTTTATAAGCAGGTTCTTTTTTTTTAAATTTCTGAGATATACATTTTAAAGTAATAACTAGAATTATGACTTATAACATTATACCAGAACATATAAGATTTTTAGAAATTTCATGTAATGTCTGAAACATTTATATTAACATATTTCCATACAAATAACCCAAAGAAAGTTTAGTATTAGTTGTTTTTTTGTTTGTTTGTTTTTTTATACTGCAGGTTCTTATTAGTCATCAATTTTATACACATCAGTGTATACGTGTCAATCCCAATCACCCAATTCATCACACCACCACACCCACCCCCCCGTGGCTTTCCCCCCTTGGTGTCCATACATTTGTTCTCTACATCTGTGTCTCTATTTCTGCCCTGCAAACTGGTTCATCTGTACCATTTTTCTAGGTTCCACATATATGCGTTAATATACGATATTTGTTTTTCTCTTTCTGACTTACTTCACTCTGTGTGACAGTCTCTAGATCCGTCCACGTCTCCACAAATGACCCAATTTCGTTCCTTTTTATGGCTGAGTAATATTCCATTGTATATATGTACCACATCTTCTTTATCCATCCATCTGTCGATGGGCATTTAGGTTGCTTCCATGACCTGGCTCTTGTAAATAATGCTGCAATGAACACTGGGGTGCATGTGTCTTTTTGAATTATGGCTTTCTCTGGGTATATGCCCAGTAGTGGGATTGCTGGGTCACACGGTAATTCTATTTTTAGTTTTTTAAGGAACCTCCATACTGTTCTCCATAGTGGCTGTATCAATTTACATTCCCACCAACAGTGCAAGAGGGTTCCCTTTTCTCCACACCCTCTCCAGCATTTGTTGTTTGTAGATTTTCTGAGGATGCCCATTCTAACTGGTCTGAGGTGATACCTCATTGTAGTTTTGATTTGCATTTCTCTAATAATTAGTGATGTTGAGCAGCTTTTCATGTGCTTTCTGGCCATCTGTATGTCTTCTTTGGAGAAAAGTCTATTTAGGTCTTCTGCCCATTTTTGGATTGGGTTATTTGTTTTTCTAATATTGAGCTGCATGAGCTGTTTATATATTTTGGAGATTCATCCTTTGTCTGTTGATTCATTTGTAAATATTTTCTGCCATTCTGAGGGTTGTCTTTTCGTCTTGTTTATGGTTTCCTTTGCTGTGCAAAAGCTTTTAAGTTTCATTAGGTCCCATTGGTTTATTTTTGTTTTTATTTCCATTACTCTAGGAGGTGGATCAAAAAAGATCTTGCTGTGATTTATGTCAAAGAGTATTCTTCTATGTTTTCCCCTAAGAGTTTTATACTGTCCAGTCTTACATTTAGGTGTCTAATCCATTTTGAGTTTATTTTTGTGTATGGTGTTAGTGAGTGTTCTAATTTCATTCTTTTACATGTAGCTGTCCAGTTCACTGGTGGTGGGTAGAGCTGGCTGTTGCTCTGGTGGGCAGAGCTCAGTAAAACTTTAATCTGCTTGACTGCTGATGGGTAGGGCTGGGTTCCTTCCCTGTTGGTTGTTTGGCCTGAGGCCACCCAACACTGGAGCCTACCTGGGCTCTTTGGTGGGGCTAATGGCAGACTCTGGGAGGGCTCACGCCAAGGGGTACTTCCCAGAACTTCTGCTGCCAGTGTCCTTGTCCTCACGGTGAGACAGAAGCACCCCCAGCTCTGCAGGAGACCCTCCAACACTAGCAGGTAGGTCTGGTTCAGTCTCCTATGGGGTCATTGCTTCTTCCCCTGGTCCCGATGTGCACACTACTTTGTGTGTGCCCTCCAAGAATGGAGTCTGTTTCCCCCAGTCCTGTCGAAGTCCTGCAATCAAATCCCGCTGTCCTTCAAAGTGTGATTCTCTAGGAATTCCTCCTCCCGTTGCCGGACCCCCAGGTTCGGAAGCCTGACGTGGGGCTCAGAACCTTCACTCCAGTGGGTGGACTTCTGTGGTATAAGTGTTCTCCAGTTTGTGAGTCATCCACCCAGCAGTTATGGGATTTGATTTTATTGTGATTGCACCCCTCCTACTGTCTCACTGTGGCTTCTCCTTTGTCTTTGGATGTGGGGTATCCTTTCTGGTGAGTTCCAGTGTCTTCCTGTCAATGATTGTTCAGCAGTTCTCTCCCTGTGGTTTTGATTTTCATTTCCCTGATGTTTAATGTCATCAAGCATTTTTTCATATAGCTGTTGGTGATTTACATGTCTTCTCTGCAGAAATGTTTACTCAAGTCCTTAGCCCATTTTTTAAATTGGCATATTAGTGTTTTTGCTATTGAGTTTTAGGAGTTCCTTGTAATTTTTGGAGATTATCCCCTTATCAGGTATGTGGTTTCTAAATATTTTCTTCCACTCTGTACATTGCCTTTTTACTCTGTTCACTGTTTCCTTGGGTGTGCAGAAGCTTTTCAGTTTGATGTAGTCCCACTTGTCTATTTTCATTTTTGTTGCCTGTGTTTTGATGTCGTATTTATGAAACACTGTGTAGACCAACGTCATGAAGCTTTCCCATATGTTTTTTCCTAGGAACTTTACAGTTTCAGGCCTTACATTTAAGTCTGTATTACATTTTGAGTTGATTTTTGTATGGTGTAAGAGTCCAGTTTCATTTTTTTGCATATGGATATCCAGTTTTCCCAACACCAATTGTTGAAGAGACTAAACTTTCCCTACTGTGTGCTTGTTGAAGATCAGTTGAACATATATGTGTGGACTTATTTCTGGGTTCTCCATTCTGTTCCATTTGTTTGTAGGTCTGTCTTTATACCAGTACCATATTGTTTTGATTATGATAGCCTTTGTAACATATTTTAAGACCAGGAAGTGTAATGGCACCAATTTTATTCTTTCTCAAGATTAATTTAGCTATTCATGGTCTTTTATGATTCCATATGAGTTGCAGAACTGCTTTTCTACTTCTGTAGAAAATGCCAATGGAATTTTGATAGGGATTGCTTTGAATTTGTAGATTGCTCTGGATAGCATGAGGATTTTAACATTATTAAGTCTTCCAAACCATGAACATGGCATGACTTTCCATTTGTGTCTTCTTTCATTTGTTTCATCAATGTTTTGTAGTTTCACTATACAAGTAACCTCCTTCATTAAATTTATTTCTAAATATTTAATTCTTTCTGGTGCTATTGTAAATGGGATTTTTTTTCTTAATTTCCTTTTCAGATTGTTTGCTGTTACTGTATGGAAACACAACTGAATTTTGTATGTTGATTTTGTATCCTGTAACTTTACTGAGTTAATTAGTTCTAAGAGTCTTCTTGTGGAGTCTTTAGGGTTTTCTACATATAAGATCATGTCTTCTGCAAATAGGGACAATTTTACTTCTTCCTTTCTGATTTGCATGTCTTTTATTTCTTTTTCTTGCCTAATTGCTCTGGCTAAAACTTTTAGTACTATATTGAATAGAAGTGTCAAGAGTGTGCATCCTTGCCTTATTTCTGATCTTAGAGGAAAAGCTTTCAGTTTTTCACCAATAAGTATAATGTTAGATGTGGGCTTTTCATATTTGTGGTCTTTATTTCAGTGACTACTTCTTGATTTGATTTGTGTTACTCTAGAAAGAGAAAGAAGGAACCAGACCATTTTGGTCCGTGATTCACTCTCAAAGTACGGTTCCTGGACCCAGCAGCATCAGCATGTACCCAGGAACTTGTTAGAAATGCAAATCCTCAGGCCCACCCCAGACCTACTGAATCTGAAACTTTGGGAGTGGGGCCAGAAATCTGTGTTCCAACAAGCCATCTGGGTGGTTCCAACGCATGCTATGAGGTTGTCTGACTAATGCTATTTCCCATGGTGTATTCTTCAGGAAAGTATTCTAAGACATGTTAACAAGTGTTATGCAACAGAAGGATTCCTTATTTGAATAAATTTTGGAAATTTGGGGCTAAAAAAGTTAAGTAGAGCCCATGGTCCATGCCCCTTCACAGAGGTCCCCTACAGATCATTTCTCCAGATCTGCCGCTATATACAGGCACCTGTTTATGCCCCACAAATAGCTCATCCCTTGTTCTTTCTCCAACAGCTTAGCTCCCCATCTCTCTCAGCCATTAGGAGAGAGAGTTCCCCTTCCCTCAGTTTAAAGCTCACCTTTCTTTTTTCCACCCCAGTTATGACTAATGGGGGGGGGGAAGTCAGTGTGGTCTGATGTCCTACTCCCTCCACTGCAAGGCAATCATAATAATAGGCAACATATTAACCAAAGTGTAGGTTATTCAGTCCTAAATAACTATCCTTTTGGGACGCATTCAGGGCAATTCAAAATATATTTAGAAAAAAGACGTTTTTCTGCAAGGACACAGTCTTACTAAAGACACATCCCATTCCTATTTCTAAACTGAATGAAAACATTCTAGTCTGAGGCAACAATATTTGTATTATTTCAGTGGTTTAGGGCTTTCCCAAAATTAATGTGGAATTATTTGCTTTACATCTATCCACAGTGCAAAATCTAAAAAGGGCTTGCCTGCAGAATAGCTTCTGTTTCCATTTTAATATGCAGAAATTAGTTATGAACCCCCAGATAGCAGGTTTTCAGTTTTGGCAACTTAAAATTCAAATTCTACCTCTAGCAACAGGAAGAAACTGCAGGCAGCTTAACAATACTGGTTTGTCCCTGATACAGGGGCTACTCAGTAAGACTAAATAAGAGAGTCCAAATTACTTTTTCACCTATTAAAAAAACTAAAATACCCCAATGATTTTCAATTTTAGTTTGTTACATTGTTGGTTCAACATTGTAAGCCAAAGAGCAGGAGGGCAAGCATGCAGAAAAAGGGATTACTCCAGCTTCTAAAGAAAACAATACTGCATTTCTTGTCTGCCTTTGCATGGGTTAAGATATATTCCCACATGACGAACTACAAACGTCTAATGGTCATGTAGGGAAGAAATCTTCCAAAGCCTGGACCTTGAAGAAAGCTGATAAAATCTAGGTGACACAGAACTTGGAGATTAACTCAAGCATGACTTCAGATTTAAAACGTCTTAAAGGAACACACCAAATCATGCCAAGTTGCTCATGCCCGGTTGTAATGAGAACAATTCAGTTCTGAAGGAGAAAGGGCATTAATTTAAGGGCTGTTGGCATGGCAAGCAATAGATGACGTCTCATCCCTTTAGAGCCTATAATAAGTATGTGTCATCCTAGCCTTTGCTCTAGTTCCTCTGACTCAAATTCATGCATTGTTAAAAACTTATTAAAATGCATTGAATCAGAGCAGTGCAGACAACAAAAATAGAGGCAGCTTTTGATGCTAAGCCAAATAATTTTGGCTTTTCCTCCCAATGTTCACGTAAACAAACTGTCAGACACCCGTACATACAAATGGAAAATTATTCATAACGGGGGATGATGACTGAGGTTCTCAGAAGGGATACGACAGCAGGGAATTAATTCACTGACATGTTGTCTGTGGAGGGCTGTTCCTTCACTTAGTGTCATGTCTCATTAGCAGATATTTCATTTCACGTTGTCCACCACTAAACACAAAACTCACATGTAAATTATGGTAATTAAAACCCAGGTCTTTCTAAGCAAAAATATTAAGCCTTTCCCATGTACTGCTTCTTCTTTCTCCATGAAAAAAAAAAAAAGAGAGAAAGATGTGTGGAATAATTGTCCTGAAAGTTTGAAGGTCAGATCTTAGAAAATGATCATTGAGAAACCAATCACATCTATTAAAAAAGGGGCATGGAGCACCAAAAACTCCCAAGGGAGTTAGAAGAACCCAAATCTAGTGAGATGACAGCAGTAAAAACATAACTGGATTTTAACTGTGCTAAATAAATATATGCTAACGGTCTTGTTTTGATTGGATGAGGGGTTATAGATTCTAATTAATTTTTGAAGCAAGTCAGAAAATCAAAATTTTAGTTCCAGCAGAGACTGCCAGATGCCTCCCAGTATCTATCCTCCCCATCTTCTATAGTCTTAGGATTTGTAGCTGGGTACATGGCCTCCCAGTTTCTCTACATATCTCAGGCTCCCTTATAGGCCAGGTGTGACCTATGACAAATTTCTAATCAAAGGGATGCAGGCAGAAGTGATTTGTGCATCTTCAGGGCTGTGCCTCCTAAAGAAAAGGGCCATGTCCTCCACTTCCCATGCCCCCTCCCCACTGGCTGAAATGTGGATGATGATGTAGGTACAGGTGAGCGCAACACCTCAGTGACTAGGACCAACAAGGTAGAATCCTGGGTCCCAAAACTGCAGTGTTGCCAAAGCAGCCCCTGACTGCTCACATATAATTAAAGAAAGAAACTGTCTTGTTTAAGTCATATTATTTACATTATCTTTCATAGAATTTGAATGTATATTCTAATAAATGCAAGGTATGTTTGTTAAAAATGAAGGATATAGAACTTCTTTCTAATCCTCTACAACAAGGGTTAGTAAATTACGGCCACAGGCCACGTCTGGCCTGCTGCTTGTTTTGTAAACAAAGTTTTATTGAAACACAGCCATGCTCATTCATTTGTGTATTGTCTGGCTGCTTCACACTATAACATCAGAATTGAGGAGCTGTGACAGAGACCGTATGGCCTACAGAGACTAAAATATCTATTATCTGGCCCATAACAGAAAAAGTATCCCTGCTGTAGAGGGAAAGAAAAAGAAAACTCCATCCAGTACAGATCAGGAAAGAGGGACAAACAAAGCAAACAGGAAATCATGAAAAAGAGAATTTAAAATATAAAGTAAGAAATATGACTAAATATACTGGTGGTTAAAATAAATGTGAGTGGGCTAAAGACCTCCACTAAATGTGTGAAAATTCGTCAGGTAAGACAATGAGTCAAGCCTGGAAGTGTTAGGGAATTTGGGGCATTTCGATAAAGAGTGGGAGAATCTCAGAGAAGCAACAACAGAAGAGACTTGGTGTGGATAGAATCTTCCCAGGAATATTAAAAGAAAAAGAGCAAATTATGAAACTGAATATATAGTATAATTCATGTTTGAAAAAAGTATGTGCGCAGAAATAAAACTATGGACATAAATATTGTAAAAAAAAGAAAAAAAAAAAAAGGATCTTCCCAGGAAAGGGAGAACTTTATTTTCAAGAAATTCTGTGTGCAAAATCCCAGGTAGATGTTAGGAAACTGACTATGAGAATCAGAAATCATTTCAACTGAAAAGTAAGGGACTGAAGGAAAGCAGCCTTGCTTCTTCAGCGAGCCAAAGAGCACGTGGTGAAACATCCTCAGAGCCACACAGCTACAGGAGAGGGAGAAGTGACCTAAAAATAGGTTCCACCAAAGAACACATGCCAAGTTCAACTGAATGGGTTCAAGTGCTTGTAAATCATCGGATTAGTATACACTGTTGCCTCTACCATTCCCTTACATTTAATACAAAGCTGTATGCTTCAGTATCTTATGGATACTGAGAAGAACTCTACAGAAATACAGAGAAGGACCCATGATTCCAGTGATGGGTAAAGGAGAAACTCTCATTCTCAGAAACTGTGAGGAAGCCTTCAGTCTTTGAGCTTCTCTGAGCTTGTTCTGTTTTTGTGCTGCCGGAAGGAGCATGCCAGCATTCTCGTCACTCAATCCAGTCTTGGCCATGCCTTCTTTCAGGGGCCACTTGGCCGGACTTCCTCCTAATGCCGGCACCTGTTATGATGTCATCTCCCCAGTCTCAACGACTTTTACCAGAAAAGATTACACAAACTCCCAAATTATCTATAGAGCCAAATAAGAGGATGCTGACATGAGCTGAGCAGCTGCTGGGGCAGGCATGGCGAGGGGGATGGAGACGCAGAAATGACACTTCCCCTCCTCTCTCATGTCCCCGTTAGAAAGAGTAACACTCTTTAAATCCAGTGCCACGGTAAATTTTTCTGGGATGTTACAGGTTATACTTTGAAGAACTGGTCTTGTTATCAGTTCATTCAATAAATATGTCCTAAGTATCACCTGTATGTAAACTATTGTGTTGGGTACTGAGGATGCCAAGATGGATAAAATGTGTCCCTGTCCTTTGATGAATCTGTATCTAATGGAGAGAAAAACACTTCGAGGATAAAATATATTTTGACTGTAAAATGTTTTAATGCACTACATTGGTAGCTTTACTGAGTTTTACTTTTAGGTTATAACCTTAGATTTTATCGAAGGTCAATATTATAAATGGTCCTGTGGAGAATGATTTTGCATCTTTTCATAAATTATTGTTAAAAAAAGTTAATTCTTCTGTTTCCTACATAGAAGCATCCCTTTTAAGAATTTAGTATCAGAAAGCAACTATACTGCAATAAAAATTAATTTAAAAAAAGTATTTTATATCAGAAAAATGTCTCTCTCCTGACAAACTGGTATCTTTTAACAGGTGATAATCATGTAATGAATCATAATTTAAAAACTCATTTGAATTCAGGAAACTTGGAGTTCAATCAATGTTTAAGCATAGTCTAAGTTTGGGGCATATTTAATTTTTCTTTTTTGTGGTCTCTAAACTAATGGTCTTAGGAGAAATGTCTATTTTCTTTTTTTTTAAATTATGGGCCACGTCATGTTTTCCTAGAAGCAAACAGAATGTAAAATATAACGTTCATTAGAATATGTTATTCCTCCCAGAATCATATTTGTAATTTCCCAGAATCAGATGGAACCAAATGACAACACAAAGTAGTGGTTATTATGATAATCAGGGACATCAGTTGGCCTTGGAGGAGATTATTTTGGATGGGTGGTCTTTCCATGTCCCCCGAATCACATTCTCAGGGCACAGCTTTTATAGGCACACCCTCCGGCCTGGCCTAGGGGGACTCAGCCTGTTTTGACTGTGTCAGGAAGGGAGAGTCTGGTGAAAGCCTCCTGGAAGCTTGGATAGTTGGCTTGAAAGAGCTATTCAAGATAAACATGAAAAGCATGTCATTTTCTAATCAAGTCTAACCTGGAAGGTTATGCAGGCAGACCCCATGAGAGGAGGAGGAAGAGAAGGAGGAGGGAGGACTTATCAACAAACTCCCCATATATAAATATTCAAACCTAGTTTTCATTGTTCTAAATGCTATTTCTGTATCTAAAATGATGTCCTGTGGGAAAAAAATCAGGGCAACTAGGGCATGCCTGTGAACTCCTGGCACTTTATAAGAGTTCTAGTTCTAAGTAAAGGTTCTGTTTCTTTTATTCACCCACCCACCTCCCAACCTAATTCCTGGCTGGTTCCCACTTAACTTAGAAGAAAACCTGCATTTAAAAAGCACCCTGACTTTGGATCTCCTTTACATGATGTAAAATGGCCTCTTTTAGAATTTAATTCTGCACAGCTGGACAAGCAAGGGGGCGATGCAGGTTGCCACAGAAACTGCTGTTGGTGCTAGGATTCTTTATACTTTGCTCCTAAAAATAAGATGTAAAATGTACTGAGGATGTGATTAGCGCAGCACAGAAGGGAATTTCTAAAAGGAGAGCCAAGTCTCCCGCCCACAGGGGAACGGGGGTGTTCTTCATAGCTGGAGGACAGGACAGAAATCTGGGAGCAGATGCTCAACGCGGTTCCTCCCTCAAAAGGTGCAGCGGGGGAAAAACAAATGGGAAAACTGGCTTTTGAAGAAGAAAACAGTCTTCAATCAAGCATAATTCATATAAATTTCAAGATTGAGATGTCCTGAAATCACCCAGGAACTGTTCTCTGTAACCTACAAAAAAGCAATAGAAACTTGGCCAAGAGACTGGATGAGACATTGTAGTCTGGTGTCTTGCCCAGTAGAGGATGCTGTCACACACGACCTTCGTCAGGGGGTCCCCCAGTCAGCTTGGACATGTTCAGTGGCCTTTACTTCCTTAGGAAACATCTGACAACTGGACTTCTCTCTCTAAATATTGTTGAAGTCCGCCTTTCTATAACTTCCACCCATTTGCTTTTGTTTACCTTTTGCAGCAACCAAGAAAAGTCAACTACCATATTATTTTTTTGTCTTCATACGATAATACATCATTTACTACCAAATGGAACAATTAGCCCAAGGGTCCACTCACAGATTAGGGAGGCAGATCAAGATGACAAATCAGTCAGCTTCATAGATTTCAATGCAAAATGAAATGCCAATAGAACTCTATCAATTCGTGGTCACATACAGAAAATCAGTACGTGTTTCCAAGCACATTCAACATCTACTATGTGCCAGGCGCCATGCTAAGTGCATACATTGTTTCATTTTATTCAGTTACATGAGGTAAGTAACTTTATCCTCCCCATTTTATAGAGAAAATTCAGTTCAGTCTGAATGGCAGCATCCTCATGGGTGTGTGCAGAGTAGAGTGGAGGGCATAGACTTCAGAGTCAGAGGGGGTTGAGTTTGAACACCATTTCCTCCACTTGCTATATTTGTGACCCTGGTTACATATAAGTTATGTAACCTCTTTAACCTGGGTTTCTCATGTCTGAAAACTGGGATGATAAAATGTCATGAGTTAGTAAAAGTAAAGAAAATCATATGCTTAAAATGTCAAGCACATAGTGGGTGCTCAATAAACTCTAGTTCTCCTTTCCTTCCCTTGCAATCCTGGCAGTCCCCGACTATTGCAGTATAGTAGGGCTGTTGATCAAAAGTCACATTAGATCCATACGCAATCAAGCTGGGAGAAGCAATCTGTATAGGCTTTCAATCGTCAGAGTGAGCAAATGAACCATTAAATGACTAAATCCTTTGCAAGCAGAATATAGTGAAATGATATGAGCTGTTAACATAAAAGAAATACCTCTCCCAAAGAGATCATAGGGAGATCTCATTGACCATTAAAATGGAGGGAAGGGGGCTTCCCTGGTCGTGCAGTGGTTAAGATCCACCTGCCAAAGCAGGGGACACAGGTTCGAGCCCTGGTCCGGGAAGATCCCACATGCCGCAGAGCAACTAAGCCCATGTGCCACAACTACTGAGCCTGGGCTCTAAAGCCCGTGAGCCACAACTACTGAGCCCGCGTGCCGCAACTACTGAAGCCTGCGTGCCTAGAGCCTGTGGTCCGCAACAAGAGAAGCCACTGCAATGAGAAGCCTGCACACAACGAAGAGTAGCCCCTGCTCGCCGCAACTAGAGAAAGCCCGCACACAGCAACGAAGACCCAATGCAGCCAAAAATAAATAAATAAAATAAATAAATTTATTTTTTAAAAAATGGAGGGAAAAAACAAATATGTACAAACCATCAAGGCAAAGGCTGAAACAGTCTTTATACTTGGTCTGAAATACCCCGTTGTGACTGCTACTTCTCATCCTTCTGTCTTTCCCAGTCCTCCCTGTGCTTCACCTGTTCTTTATATCCCTAGAGGGACAGGGAGCTGGTACCTGGGCTCAAAGCCCCTTGGTCCTTTTTTAAAATAATTAATTAATTAATTAATTTTTGGCTGCATTGGGTCTTCGTTGCTGTGCACGGGCTTTCTCTAGTTGCGGCGAGCTGGGGCTACTCTTTGTTGCAGTGCGTGGGCTTCTCATTTCAGTGGCTTCTCTTGTTGTGGAGCATGGGCTCTAGGCGTGCAGGCTTCAGTAGTTGTGGCATGCGGGCTCTAGAGCGCAGGCTCAGTAGTTGTGGCACACGGGCTTAGCTGCTCTGCGGCATGTGGGATCTTCCCGGACCAGGGCTCGAACCTGTGTCCCCTGCATTGGCAGGCAGATTCTTATCCACTGTGCCACCAGGGAAGTACCCCCCTTGGTCCTTTTACCCTCACTTTCTCCCTTCCTAGCTGGACCCCATGGAGAGCCTGTTCAGTGAGAATTAGAATCCTTCTCTCATGATCACCTCCCTGGACCCCAACTCTAGAGACATTGCCACTCACTTCCTATTCCCCTGATGACTCATTTCATTGTTAATAAGAGGATAAGGGAAGCCTGGGATAGAAAGGGCCCCCCCTGATCTTCAAGGGAACCTAATAAATGTAAATTCTCAGGGATGACAATATCAATTAGGACCTTGTTATTTTTATTTAAGTGTGAAACTTGTTTAAATAACAAAGACATTTATAATTTGAAACTTATACATCATTCTATAGCAGACAGATTGGGTTTAAATCCTAATTCTGACACTTTGAGTATAGCCATGGTTCAATTGTTTAATCTATCTAGGCCTCAATATCTTCACATGAAAAAAGAATGGGGCTAATACTAGCAAAATGTATATAGTGCTTACTTTAAGCCAGGTACTGTTCTAAGCTCAGGTAAAACATGTGTAATCCTTGTAATAACTATAGTATTTAGGGTAAAAGCCAGCGTTGCTACGATAAAGAGCCCCAGTGATGCAAAGGCTTAAAAAATAAAGACATTGTGATGGTTAATTTTATGTGTTGACTGGGATAAGAGATGTCCAGATAGCTGGTAAAACATTATTTCTGGGTATGTCTATGAAGAGTGTTTCCAGAAGAGATAAACATTTGAATCAGTAGACTGAATAAAGAAAATCTGCCCTCATCAATGGCCGCAGACATCATCCAATCCTTTGAGGGCCCAAAGAGATCAAAAAGGTGAAGGAAGGTCAAATTCTCTTTTTCCCTTCTTGAGCTGGGATGTCTGTCTTCTCTTGTCCTCAGACACAGCAGCCCTTGGTTCTCAGGCCTTTGGACTTACACCAGTGTGTCCCCTCATCACCTTTTATCCTCCCAACCCCCATTCTCAGGGCTTCAGATCTGGACTGAATTACTGCAAACTGGTTGTCTGGTTTGCAAACAATGAACCCAAGCACCTTGTGGGGCCTTCCTGGATATAAAAGTCCCTCTATGCCCCCTGTTTCTTGTTTATAGAAAAAGGCTTTACTTTTAGAACTTACTGAAACTTAATAATGGCATTTTGTAATGAAATGAAAAATGAATTCACCTATAAATAATGATATTAGTAGTACACAAAACTATTGCACTGTAGTGCATTTCCTATATGCCTTCTCTGGCCCTTCAGTGGCAAGTCCTTTATACTTTGCATATTTATAGTCTTAACTCTTTGGGGCATCATTGTCATATAGGATCACCTTGAACTCTTCAACTTTTTGGAGAAAAGTTTGAAAGCCACTCATATGATACCATAGCCCTATTCCTCAGAGTCTTGCTAAATATTTAATAAGCATCAAATTGTTAAAAAGCCAATAAGGAAAAGAAAAAGGCTTTAGTCTCCTAGGTTTTCCCTGAGTTCCAAAGAGCAGACACAAGCAGTTACTAATTAGGGAAGCGAGGGAATGCAGAAATAAAGGAAAAGCCATCAAGCAAGAAAAGCAGCGATACTTTAAACAATAGTTCAGTGATAAAGCAGAATCACAGGACCCCTAGTTTCTCCTCAAGGGATATACGTAACAATCTGACACATATCTTTGAATTGTTCTGCAGAAACTAAGGCCTCTACCCAGGCAGATGATGATGACTACATACTGACCACAAGCACATAAACTTCAAACTGGTTGGAACCAGAAGGATGATGATTAAGATTCCCAAAACATCACCCAGTTACCTCACCACCAACCAATCAGAAGAAAGTCCATGAGCTGATCATTCACCCTGCAACCCTCACCCTTAACATTGCCTTTAAAAACCCTTCCCTGAAAGCAATTGGGGAGTTTGCATCTTTTGAGCATAAGCTTCCCATTCTCCTTGCTTGGCATCTGCAATAAACACTGTACTTTCCTTCACCACACCCTGGTGTCAGTAGACTGGTTTTGCTGTGTGGCGGGTGAACAAACCCAAGTTTGGTTCAGTAACAACAGCATTTCTCAGCCTCCATAATTGTGTGAGCCAATTCCCATAATAAATCTCCTCTAACATATCTCTATCTTTGTGTGTGTATGTATGTATGTATCTAACTATGTATGTATGTATGTATGTATGTATGTACGTATCTATCTATCTCCTATTGGCTCTGTTTCTCTGGAGAACCCTGACTAATACAGCCATTGATTTCTCTTACAACACTGCAATGATGGTAGAAGGGTTGTTCTACTCCACAGAGTCATCCATGAACCCAGGCTAGCAGGATGGCCCATCCTCAACATTAAGTTTCACCATCACCATTCATCACCCATAATCAACATTTTCAAATGGAGGAAAGGGAAGAAAGAGTATAAGTCCAGGATAAGGAATTTTTAACCAAGTAAAGCCAGGGCAGTGCACATTGCTTCTGCTCTCATTCCAGTGGTTAACACTTAGTGACATAGCTGTATTGAGTTAGTTCTAAGGGAGGTTGAAAATATAATCTTTAGTTGATCGGTCATGTGCCCAGAAAGGAGAGAATGGATGTGAGAAAACATTCAGGACTCTCCATGATAAAACCATATAAAATAGTTATAATATTATCCCCATTTTACAGATAAAAACACTGAGGCACAGAGAAGTTAAGTAACTTGTCCATTGAAACAAGGTTAACAATGGTGGGGCCATGATTTGAACCCTAGGCAGTACGGCTCCAAAGGGTTTGCTCTTACCTACAATACTCTTCTGCCTTCTCAGAGTCTACTGTACATTGTGGTCACTTGCTTTTTTTCTCTCCACTGTGCCATATAAACTCCTTGAGGAAAAGATTCCATTCATCTTTAAATTTCCTGCATTGTAGCTTTGCATATTATAAAGGGTATGTCAGCTAGTTATTAGTTGCAGGCCACAGAGTTGCAAACTCTAGCTAGTTTAAGCATAAAAGAAATGTAGCAAGTGATTTTGGTAGCACAAAGCCTCTTCCAAAGGACCAGAGAATCAGCTTTAAAGATTATATAGTCCAGAATGAAACAGGAGGGAAGGGGGCAGGGCACAACATTTAAAAGAATGTCATAGCCGTTGAGGATACAACATAAACTGAATAGAACCAACTAGGTCCAAGATGGTGGAAGATTTGATTTCCCGTAGACCTTGACCCTCATTATATGCTCATTGTAATGCATTAGCATATGCTAAATGCCACACCCACAGGCGCCATGACAGTTCTGAGGCTAACCATAAAAGGCCAAAAAGTGGGCAGTGGCCCAATTCCTGGAAATCTCCACCCCTTCCCCCGAAATATTGGAATAGTTGGAATAATCCTCCCACCCATTAGCTTATGAAATTACCCAGCCCATAAAAACTAACCACCCCGTATTTCGGGGCTGCTCTCGCCTTTTGAGATGGACCGCATGGCCCACACTCTGTCTATGGAGTGTGTCTCTCTCTCAACAAATCTACTTCTAACCAATCACTTTGCCTCTCTCTGAATTCCTTCTGCGCTGAGACATAAAGAACCTGAGCTTCACTACGTCCTGAGACCAGGTGTGCAATCTCAATTAAAAGACAGTGGGTTTGAGTCCCAGCCTGTGGGTTCCAGTCCCAATGTGAATTTTGGCTGGGTTCGAGTCTCATCTGAGGTGTGCAGTCTCAGGAGCAACATGTAAATCAGCACAGTACGGTCCCGTGGAGTCACCAGATGGAGGCAAGACCACAGCTCACTGCTGCCCCCCAAAACAAGCTGTAGCTTGCAGCTGAACCTCGGCCCTCTCTGCCACTGGAAGTCCATGTCTTTGCCATTCACCTTCCCCAGAATGAATCTGTGTAGCACTAGCTCAGGTGGGTCACCAGTTTCTGAACTGAGGTGTTGCATGAGTATGTCTGGTTGGGGTGGCCCCTATCACATGTTGGTGCCTAGTTGTATGGGAAGTGGGAAAGGGTTTCTGGCTTCTGTCAGGGAAAGGACAGGACTCAAAAGATGGAGAATTTCCCAATATAGGAAGGGTGATCCAAGAGTAGGGCAGCCCAAAGTATATCAACTGTCTACCCCATGGGGGCTTGAATGAAGTGTCTCTTTCCTCCTAACTTTCTTAAACCCTTTCTTGCCTGAGAAGTAGAGTGCTTGAAACACTGAGATGACTTTCCTGGGGCTACTTAAGAAGAAATGTTTAGAGTTCAAAGAAACCTCTGAACTTTCTAAGTCTATAGTTTTTAGACTGATCTAGTAGGTCACAGACAAAGGTAACCTAGCCCATTTAGCTGCTATAAAAAGTAATTAGCAACTTAAATGATGCCAGAGTGTTTAAATGGACTTCATTCTCTCTCTGTCTGCCTCACCTCACTTTTTTTTTTTTTTAAAGCAGTTATGTTTTTCTTCTTGTTTTATCTTAAGGGCCTAGTGATTTCTATCTACCGATAGTAAAGCTTCACTTTTCTTGTTGATATTTTACTAATTCACAAATTCATCTAAAAGAAAAAATATGAATGAATGAAAGAATACTGAATTAGCAATATATATACTTATGTCTATATAAATTCTTTGAAAATATTGTGATCCAAGTAGCAATTATTGTTGTTATTATGCACAATAGTATATTATCAAAGTATAATAAAATGAGATTTATTTACCAAATGCATTCTAATAACCTATCATATTGATCAGAAATTTGGAGATACAACAGAATTCTACAAGTTTGACTGCCTTAGTTTGGGTTCCCCACTAGCAAACAATGACTCAAGTGCAGATAGTCGATTTGGGAGGTGAAAAGAGCACCGATAAAAGAGTGAAGAAATGAGACAGAGAAGGGAAGGCAGCCAATAAAGGGTGCTATCCAGGGAGTTATCCATGTGGGAGATTGCGCTTGATCCCACTGGAGGAACGTGTGGAGCCAGCCTGGATCTCACGCACACCTCAGTTATCTCACCTAAGGAATAGGGGAGTGCTTGAGGGCTGCTCCCAGGAAGAGCTAATTTTCCCGCCCACTGACCATCACAAAGTGATGGCAGTAAAGTTTTATCTTGCTGGTTCCAGCAGCAGGAGTTCTTGTTCTCAGACAAATACATGATGGGGCTGGCAGTTGGAAACCATGCTAGAGTAACCTGGTGAGGGTGGCAACTATGGGCGGGACACCAGAGTGTCTGCTACCATGACTTTGTAACTGATCCAGACCTCTTAAAACTCAACTTAGATGAGATGTTGACCTAATAGTTAATATCTTCATCTGTTGGGAGAGATATTTGGATCAGATAGTTTCTAAAGCTTCCATGATATTTTTCAGTTTCCTCATTTGCTTAAACTCTGCAGCCAGAATTATAATGCTATCTTGTTACTATTACAATATAACTGCAATGTTAGAAGTTTCTACTATGTAAGAAAACTAAGTTCTAGGATATTGTTTGTGGTATGTGGTATCAAAATATCTGATTTCTTGGTAGGATCTTTTGGGATGTTATTATGACTCTATCCCAGTACATTTTATTGCAATAATTTCCAAAGCCATGAATAAGAAAGGATGTTTGTTACATATTTAGAGAGGCTCATTTTGAAGAAAGTGGATATGGGGAGATGTTACAGAAGCATTTTTCATAATAAGAAATCACTCGGGGCCTATGGCTTGACTCTGGAGTGCAGATATAATTGCTTGTCCTTTTGGGGGCTGGGACATTAAATTGACTATATTCTTCATCTGATATGCATCTCATCATGATTTCTGAGATGGGAGATAGCTTTGCTTTGGAGCTGGAGATGGAATGGCCATGGGGTTCCCATGGTGGACTTTGTCTCCATTCTGCTTCTGCTGAGCTGGTGAAAATGGTTACACCCTCTCCTCTGTGGCTCCACCTTCCTTCTCCTAGTAGTTTCTTTCTCTCCCCTTCTGTCTTCTTCCTTTGTTCTCTTTTCTCTTCCTTATATTTCCTTCGGCCTTCTTGGTTTCTCCCTCTTTCACTCTCTCTGTTTTTCCTAGGATTGGGATATTCTCCTAGTCTGTTTCTTCCATTTTTACCAGTTAATTTCAATCCTGGTAACATCTGGAAAAACTCCCAGTTTAGTGCCAGTTGTTTTTCTCTGGGTTATATTCTTTTTATTGAGTAAAGCGGTTGAGATTGTTCCACGGCTTTAGAAAAACAAATAGATTAGAATTTTGGGGCTTCTCTTCTCATCTTGGGTTGCCAGATGTAGCAGATAAAAATACAGGACATGGGGCTTCCCTGGTGGCGCAGTGGTTGAGAATCTGCCTGCCAATGCAGGGGACACGGGTTCGAGCCCTGGTCTGGGAAGATCCCACATGCCACGGAGCAACTGGGCCCGTGAGCCACAATTACTGAGCCTGCGCGTCTGGAGCCTGTGCTCCGCAACAAGAGAGGCCGCGATGGTGAGAGGCCCGCGCACCGCGATGAAGAGTGGTCCCCACTTGCCGCAACTAGAGAAAGCCCTCACACAGAAACGAAGACTCAACACAGTCATAAATAAATAAATAAAAGAACGTGAATTTAAAAAAAAAAAAAAAAAAAATACAGGACATGTTGTTAAATTTAAATTTCAGATAAATAGCAAATAATTTTTTAGTATATGTATACCCCATTTAATATCTGGGACATACTTGTCCTAAAAGTATCCCTTGCTTATCTGAAATTCAAATGTAACTGGGCAACCTGTATTTTATTTGGTGACCCTAGTCTTAACACATTTCAAAATCTGCTCTTGCTTTTATTCTGTGACTGACCTACCAGCAATAACTGCAGTTCAATTTCCATTTCCAGCTCTTAAGGCCAAGGAAATATAGGCATGATCTCATCATTTATGGTGAAAACACAATTATTACAGCAAGAAGTACTTCATTTGAGAAAGTTTTCCCCTGCCTTTATCTTTTGAAACTGAAGCATTTCCAGGAGTATGTGGAATAATAAAATTAAGAGGGCAATTTTATGGTGTTAAAGTAGTAGATGGAAATTAAAAGGCTGTTACTCAAGGCAGTTCTCATCCACTGCATGTGGCCGTTGTGATTACCTTGTAATTTGTTAATCTGAATATTCTGACATGCATTCAAGGAGTTCTGTATAGTGTCTGTTACAACAAAGAAAATTAATATGTCTCATATACTGGCACACAACAATGATACTTCTATATTTTTCCATTTTTATCTTTACGTCTTCATCACTTATTGGGCCTAAGTTTAGAAACATAATAGTTGAGGGTATTGAAATTCTCCAATTCTGCCCTGCTAACAATCCTTTCCTCTTGCCCTGTCCCCCTCATGGGTGAGTCTAGAGACAGACTTACACAAAGAAAAAAGATAATGAAAAAAAACAAGGTAATTCTACCTCATTATCTGAACCAATGTCCCTACTGTCAAGCTCTGGTAAAGACGGTTTGGACCATGTGGTTCAGACTTGGGGACTGTGTGAGGCCCCTCCCTCCCTCTGAGAGGTGTCAAAGTCGGAATAGAGTGAAGAAGACATCCATGCAGAAGGGCAGGACTGGCATGAGGTATTAGAGCCTCAGCAGAATGAGGAAGGCATCCATTTGGAAGGAAGAACTGGTGTCAGGTACTGGAGCCCAAGTGCGGTGAGGAGGGTGCCCATAAAGGGTAGGGGGCAACAACGGCAATATGAGATAGATTACATATAGGGAAATTATAAATTTCCTATAAGTAAACTTATTAAGGAAAATGGGAACTGGACTTCTCAATGTTGGAGAAGGGAGTTACAAATACACAAAGGGAGAAAACTAGAATTAGCACCCGGATATTGGACTGAATTAGAGATACTGGTGTAAACTAATGGATTTTAATATATATATATATATATATATATATATATACACATATAAATAACTATAACTATAATGCACACTCTCTCTCTCTCCAAATATATATAAAAATGTGTGTGTATATATATACCCTTGCTCAGCCCACCAAGAGGGTATGGGGACAAAAGTGTTCTGTGAAAGAGGCATGTGAACGAACTTTAGAGTGGGAACGAAGTGTAAGATCTTCATATTGCACATTAATGCCCACCAGAGAGCATCTACTGTAGAAGAAACACTAAGTAACCAAGTAGACAAGATGACTTGGCCAGTAGATGTCAGCCAGCCTCTGTCACTGGCCACCCCAGGGCTTACTTATTGGGCTCAAGAACAGAATAGCCACTGAGGCGTATGTGGAGACTCTGCCTGGGCACAACAGAACATGGAGCCATTCCTGCTGCTGAATGTCTCACTTTCTAGCAACAGAAACCCAAACTGCCCCCCTGATATTGTACCAATCCTTGAGGAGACACACCAGCAACCTGATGGCAGGGTGATTCCATCAGGTGCCTTCTACCCTGCAAAGTCAATGATTCATCACTGATCAAAACTGACACATAATTCAGGTACAGGTTTGCCTTTCCTACCCACAGTACAGCAGCACTATCCAAATGTTCACAGATTGTCTGATAACCTGACACAGTATCCTGAAAAAACGCCACCCTGGACTAAATGAAACTTCATGGCAAAGACCACCAGTGTGGGAAAAGATACATGAACATGAGATCCATTGGCTCTATCACATACTTCATCATCTAGAAGTTGCCAGCTTGATAGAGCTGTGGAAAGGACACTTGAAGGCACCGCTGACATGCTGAGTTGGAGGTAGACACCCTGTGAGGAAGGGGTGTTATCCTTCAAGATGTAAACCAAAAGCCATATTATGGTACTATGTCCCAAACAGGTGGAAGAACAACATGGACTGGGGAACCAAGGGACAGAAGTAGGAGTAGCACTGCTCTCCAGTATTCCCAGTGACCCACTCGGGGACTTTGTGCTTCCCATTTCTCACAACCCTTGGCCCTGTGGGTCTAGAAGTCCTGGTTCACAAAAGGGGGATATTTCCAACAGGTGGTGCATCAAGATACCTATTACACTTATTTCTGTGGCTGCCATGTGGTCACTTAAGGCTCCTTGTGCCAGTAGACTGGCAGGCACACAAAGGAGTTCCCACACTGCCAGATGGAGTTGACCCTGATCATTATAAGGAGGTAAGCCTGATACAAAATGGGGGTGGGAGGAATATATCTGGCACTCAGGTGATCTATTGAGGCATCCTGTGGTTCTCCCATACCTGATTTTAACTGTAAATGGGCAAGTATAGCAACCATAGACTGATAGGGTACAGTGAAGTGTAGCCCAGACCCTTCAGTGATGTGGGTCTAGGTCATTCCACCAAGCAAACCACTTAGACTAGTAGAAGTACTAGCCAAGGATGAGGGGAATCTAGAACAGGTGGTAAAAAAAAGGCAGTAATAACATTAGTTATAGCCTTGGGAACAACTGCCACAGCAGAAATCTACCTTCTTCCTCTAACCTTACTCTTGCAAGCTTCCCCAGAAATTGTGACCAACTAGAATCCTGGAGAAGTTGTATCTAGATGGAGTGAACTTAATGTGGGAAGCCAGTGAACCTGAGCACTGCACATATAGTAGGTGCTGCTGGTGCTCCACCCACATAACCTATAACCAGACCTATATCTTCCATCTTCTTCAAGTCCCATGGCTAGGATGCTTGGGAGGTTATATACTTCCCTCCTGGGGACAGACAATGATAGTCTGTTATAGGCAGGATGATTCTGCATTGTGATTTTTACCCCAGAGCACCCTCTGCATACAGGCACACACAACCCAGTGGTTCAGGCCAAGGTTAGACCACTGAGATCATATCCTCACTCAGCTCTCTCAATCCCTTAATGTTTTTCCTCAAGACCAGCCCCTCAATAAAACACCCTAAATCCCTACTGCAGGCTCTGCTTTTAGGGAAACTAACTTAAGACTGTGCCCTTCCTGATCCTAGGAGGCGGGAACAATTTTTAAGTTGACTTAAACCAATTGGAAGACTAATTCAACAATGGGTGGATTTCAGAAGGGAAAAGAACCCCATGGTATAATTAGGGGAAATTAAAAAAAAACCAAAACCTCCTCAAATAGAAAATTTAAGATACAGAAGTGTAGCTTAAGACTAAACACTAGAGGAAAGAAGAACTGGGTATAGTTGATCTCAAAAGCTAAATATCAACTAGCAATGGCAGTGCTATTGTTTAAATATTGTTAAAAACAGAGATATATTGAAGAAATTTAATGTCTAAACAGCTAAGAATAGGTCTTCCATTATTTTCTGAGTTGGTCAGACTCTTAATAGTTGTCCTATTTGATAACAGAGATTGTGGAGAAACTAGAGACCATGTAGGGTACAGCAACAAAATTGATTAAAGTGCACATAGTAGGTTCTGTGTGTGTGGAAAAGATTTTTTTGAGGGGAGAAGAGTGTTTTTATCAAGGAGAAGATCTTATTACTGACATTGTTTAGAAATGTCAATGACTGAATGATGAAAGATGATAACAAAAAGCAGACTGATTTTTTTTGTGAGTGTGTGTTTACACATTGGAAAATTTTAATCAAACAAACAAAGAAAAGAACTTATTGATTTCTTACTATGTATCCAGCCTGTAATAAGTACAAATAAAAAGATTACTGGTGAATTTGAGAAGACAGGATTTGCTAATCTTCAAAGGAATGCCATTTAAAGATCTCTGATACTTGTCGCCTGGCACTACCTAATTCTGCTGGCCACACCATCAGGAAATTGTGGATATTTAGTTCAAGACCAGTACAGTCACAGTGACTTCAAAAGCAGACTGATTTTTATTCAGTTTTTTTTTTGAATTTTATTTTATCTATTTTTTTAAACAGCAGGTTCTTATTAGTCATCAATTTTATACACATCAGTGTATATGTGTCAATCCCAATAGCCCAATTCATCACACCACGACCCCCACCACCCGCCACTTTCCCCCCTTGGTGTCCATACGTTTGTTCTCTACATCTGAGTCTCTACTTCTGCCCTGCAAACAGGTTCATCTGTACCATTTTTCTAGGTTCCACGTATATGCGTTAATATACGATATTTGTTTTTCTCTTTCTGACTTACTTCACTCTGTGTGACAGTCTCTAGATCCATCCACGTCTCTACAAATGACCCAATTTCGTTCCTTTTTATGGCTGAGTAGTATTCCATTGTATATATGTACCACATCTTCTTTACCCATTCATCTGTCGATGGGTATTTAGGTTGCTTCCATGACCTGGCTATTGTAAACAGTGCTGCAATGAACATTGGGGTGCATGTGTCTTTTTGAATTATGGTTTTCTCTGGGTATATGCCCAGTAGTGGAATTGCTGGGTCATATGATGCCCAGTAGTGGAATTGCTGGGTCATATGGTAATTTAGTTTTTAGTTTTTTAAGGAACCTTCATACTGTTCTCCATAGTGGCTGTATCAATTTACATTCGCACCAACAGTGCAAGAGGGTCCCCTTTTCTCCACACCCTCTCCAGCATTTGTTGTTTGTAGATTTTCTGAGGATGACCATTCTAACTGGTGTGAGGTGATACCTCATTGTAGTTTTGATTTGCATTTCTCTAATAATTAGTGATGTTGAGCAGCTTTTCATGTGCTTTCTGGCCATCTGTATGTCTTCTTTGGAGAAATGTCTATTTAGGTCTTCTGCCCATTTTTGGATTGGGTTACTTGTTTTTTTAATATTGAGCTGCATGAGCTGTTTATATATTTTGGAGATTCATCCTTTGTCCGTTGACTTGAATGTAAATATTTTCTGCTATTCTGAGGGTTGTCTTTTCGTCTTGTTTGTAGTTTCCTTTGCTTTGCAAAAGCTTTTAAGTTTCATTAGGTCCCATTTGTTTATTTTTGTTTTTATTTCCATTACTCTAGGAGGTGGATCAAAAAAGATCTTGCTGTGATTTATGTCAAAGAGTGTTCTTCCTATGTTTTCCTCTAAGAGTTTTACAGTGTCCAGGCTTACATTTAGGTGTCTAATCCATTTTGAGTTTATTTTTGTGTTATGGTGTTAGGGAGTGTTCTAATTTCATTCTTTTACATGTAGCTGTCCAGTTTTCCCAGCACCACTTATTGAAGAGACTGTCTTTTCTCCATTGTACATCCATGTCTCCCTTGTCATAGATTAGTTGACCATAGGTCAACTTGGGTTTATCTCTGGGCTTTCTATCCTGTTCCATTGATCTATATTTCTATTTTTGTGCCAGTACCATACTGTCTTGATTACTGTAGCTTTATAGTATAGTCTGAAGTAAGGGAGTCTGATTCCTCCAGCTCCATTTTTTACCCTCAAGACTGCTTTGGCCTTTCGGGGTCTTTTGTGTCTCCATACAAATTTTAAGATTTTTTTGTTCTAGTTCCGTAAAAATGCCACTGGTAATTTGATAGGGATTTCATTGAATCTGTAGATTGCTTTGGGTAGTATAGTCATTTTCACAATATTGATTCTTCCAATGCAAGAACATGGTATATCTCTCCATCTGTTTGTGTCATCTTTGATTTCTTTCATCAGTGTCTTATAGCTTTCTGCATACATGTCTTTTACCTCCTTAGGTAGGTTTATTCTTAGGTATTTTATTCTTTTTGTTGAAATGGTGAATGGGATTGTTTTCTTAATTTCTCTTTCTGATCTTTCGTTGTCAGTTTATAGGAATGCAAGAGATTTCTGTGCATTAATTTTGTATCCTGCAACTTTACCAAATTCATTGATTAGCTCTAGTAGTTTTCTGGTGGCATCTTTAGGATTCTCTATGTATAGTATCATGTCATCTGCAAACAGTGACAGTTTTACTTCTTCTTTTCCAATTTGTATCCCTTTTATTTCTTTTTCTTCTCTGAATGCTGTGGCTAGGACTTCCAAAACTATGTTGAATAATAGTGGCGAGAATGGACATCCTTGTCTTCTTCCAGATCCTAGAGGAAAAGTTTTCAATTTTTCACCATTGAGAATGACGTTTGCTGTGGGTTTGTCGTATATGGCCTTTATTATGTTGAGGTAGGTTCCCTCTATGCCCACTCTCTGGAGAGTTTTTATCATAAATGGGTGTTGAATTTTGTCAAAAGCTTTTTCTGCATCTATTGAGATGATCATATGGTTTTTATTCTTCAATTTGTTAATATGGTGTATCACACTGATTGATTTGCATATATTGAAGAATCCTTGCATCCCTGGGATAAATCCCACTTGGTCATGGTGTATGATCCTTTTAATGTGTTGTTGGATTCTGTTTGCTAGCAGTTTGTTGAGGATTTTTGCATCTATATTCATCCCTGATATTGGTGTGTAATTTTCTTTTTTTGTAGTATCTTTGTCTGGTTTTGGTATCAGGCTGATGGTGGCCTCATAGAATGAGTTTGGGAGTGTTCCTTCCTCTGCAATTTTTTGGAAGAATTTGAGAAGGATGGGTGTTAGCTCTTCTCTAAATGTTTGATAGAATTCACCTGTGAAGCCATCTGGTCCTGGACTTATGTTTGTTGGAAGATTTTAAATCACAGTTTCAACTTCATTACTTGTGATTGGTCCCTTCATATTTTCTGTTTCTTCCTGGTTCAGTCTTCGAAGGTTATACCTTTCTAAGAATTGGTCCATTTCTTCCAGGTTGTCCATTTTATTGGCATAGAGTTGCTTGTAGTAGTCTCTTAGGATGCTTTGTGTGGTGTCCGTTGTAACTTCTCCTTTTTCATTTCTAATTTTATTGATTTGAGTCCTCTCCCTCTTTTTCTTGATGAGTCTGGCTAAAGGTTTATCAATTTTGTTTATCTTCTCAAAGAACCAGCTTTTAGTTTTATTGATCTTTGCTATCATTTCCTTCATTTCTTTTTCATTTCTTTTTGATCTGATCTTTATGATTTCTTTCCTTCTGCTAACTTTGGGGATTTTTTGTTCTTCCTTCTCTAATTGCTTTAGGTGTAAGGTTAGATTGTTTATGTGAGATTTTTCTTGTTTCTTGAGGTAGGCTTGTATAGCTATAAACTTCCCTCTTAGAACTGCTTTTGCTACATCCCATAGGTTTTGGATCGTTGTGTTATCTTCGTAATTTGTCTCCAGGTATTTTTTGATTTCCTCTTTGATTTCTTCAGTGATCTCTTGGTTATTTAGTAATGTATTGTTTATCTTCCATGTGTTTGTGTTTTTTACATTCTTTTCCCTGTAATTGATTTCTAATCTCATGGCGTTGTGGTCAGAAAAGATGCTTGATATGATTTCAATTTTCTTAAATTTACTTGACTTGTGACCCAAGATGTGATCTATCCTGGAGAATGTTCTGTGTGCACTTGAGAAGAAAGTGTAATCTGCTGTTTTTGGATGGAATGTCTTATAAATAACAATTAAATCTATCTGTTTTATTGTGTCATTTAAAGCTTGTGTTTCCTTATTAATTTTCTGTTTGGATGATCTGTCCATTGGTGTAAGTGAGGTGTTAAAGTCCCCCACTATTATTGTGTTACTGTCGATTTCCTCTTTTATAGCTGCTAGCAGTTGCCTTATGTATTGAGGTGCTCCTATGTTGGGTATATATATATTTATAATTGTTATATCTTCTTCTTGGATTGATCCCTTGATCATTATGTAGTGTCCTTCCTTGTCTCTTGTAACATTCTTTATTTGAAAGTCTATTTTATCCAATATGAGTATTTCTACTCCAGCTTTCTTTTGATTTCCGTTTGCATGGAATATCTTTTTCCATCCCCTCACTTTCAGTCTGTATGTGTCCCTAGGTCTGAAGTGGGTCTCTTGTAGACAGCATATACATGGGTCTTGTTTTTGTATCCATTCAGCAAACCTGTGTGTTTTGGTTGGAGCATTTAATCCATTCACGTTTAAGGTGATTATTGATATGTATGTTCCTATGACCATTTTCTTAATTGATTTGGGTTTGTTTCTGAAGGTCCTTTTCTTCTCTTGTGTTTCCCACTTAGAGAAGTTCCTTTAGCATTTGTTGTAGAGCTGGTTTTGTGGTGCTGAATTCTCTTAGCTTTTGCTTGTCTGTAAAGCTTTTGATTTCTCCATCGAATGTGAATGAGATTCTTGCCAGGTAGAGTAATCTTGGTTGTACGTTCTTCGCTTTCATCACTTTAACTATATCATGCCACTCCCTTCTGGCTTGTAGAGCTTCTGCTGAGAAATCAGCTGTTAACCTTATGGGAGTTCCCTTGTATGTTTTTTGTCATTTTTCCCTTGTTGCTTTCAATAATTTTTCTTTGTCCTTAATTTTTGTCAATTTGAATACTATGTGTCTCAGCGTGTTTCTCCTTGGGTTTATCCTGCCTGGGACTCTCTGTGCCTCCTGGACTTGGGTGGCTATTTCCTTTCCCATGTTAGGGAGGTTTTTGACTATAATCTCTTCAAATATTTTCTCAGGTCCTTTCTTTCTCTTTTCTCCTTCTGGGACCCCTATAATGCAAATGTTGTTGCATTTAATGTTGTCCCAGAGGTCTCTTAGGCTGTCTTCATTTCTTTTCATTCTTTTTTCTTTATTCTGTTTCGTGGCAGTGAATTCTCTTATCCTTTTTTCTGCCTCAGTTATTCTGCTATTGATTCCTTCTCGTGTATTTTTCATTTCAGTTATTGTATTGTTCATCTCTGTTTGTTTGTTCTTTAATTCTTCTAGGTCTTTGTTAAACATTTCTTGCATCTTCTCGATCTTTGCCTCCATTCTTTTTCCGAGGTACTGGATCATCTTCACTATCATTATTCTGAATTCTTTTTCTGGAAGGTTGACTATCTCCACTGCATTTAGGTGTTTTTCTGGGGTTTTATCTTGTTCATTCATCTGGTACAAAGTTTTCTGCCTTTTCATTTTGTGTATCTTTCTGTGAATGTGGTTTTCCTTCCACAGGCTGCAGAATTGCAGTTCTATTTGCTTCTGCTGTCTGTCCTCTGGTCTTTATTCAGTTTTATGATTGTTTAAAAATTGTCTACAGGGAGTTCCCTGGTGGTCCAGTGGTTAGGACTCCTCGCTTCCACTGCAGGGGGCATGGATTTGATCTTTTGTTGGGGAACTAAGATCCCACATGCCACTCAGCATGGCCAAAAAATAAATAAATAAAAATAAAGATAGGGGCTTCCCTGGTGGCGCAGTGGTTGAGAATCTGCCTGCTAATGCAGGGGACACGGGTTCGAGCCCTGGTCTGGGAAGATTCCACATGCTGCGGAGCAACTAGGCCCGTGAGCCACAACTACAGAGCCTGCGCATCTGGAGCCTGTGCTCCGCAACAAGAGAGGCCGCGATAGTGAAGAGGCCCACGCACCGCGATGAAGAGTGGCCCCCACTTGCCACAGCTAGAGAAAGCCCTCGCACAGAAACGAAGACCCAACACAGCCAAAAATAAATATAAAAATAAATAAATAAAATTTAAAAAAGATAAAAAAATTGTCTACAGACAATACAATTTCCTATTGCATGTTCCCAGGTGGTCTGCTCCCACTTCCCTGTTCTTGGCATGATAATGATGCACACATAGGACAAAACCCTGAGATAAAGTAACAAGAATGTTTGGGAATAGTGTTATGCAAGGAAGGCATGGGTTATGCCCTGAGGCTGATTTGTGACAAGTACAGAAATTGAGAGTCAAGTCTTAGATGGTTTTTAATAGCAATTTGATTTTGCTGATATCCAGTATCATTTTCTAGTAATTCATTTTCATTGTCTTTTACCAAACAATTGGTCTGTGACAGTGGGGAAATTAAAAAAAAAAATCATTCTTTACCACAGATACTTTGGGAAACACTAGTTTATAAGTCTCCTGTTGAATTACAGCAGGCACACTGAAGTGTCTTGATTAAACAAGATGGTGAATGAATCGATGATTCCAAAAACGTACCAAATGGCTGGGCTTGAGGAAGGAATGAACTAGAAGTTACCAAAGCTGATTATACTGGAACATAGCATGCTACGTTAGGACAATTTTAAACATCAGATTCTATTCTGGAACAAATTTAATATTGTTCTCCAGGTGTAAAGCTTGTTAGTGTGGAGAAGATCAAGATGTATTTAGATGGTTGCTTTCATTATTGACTTACCTGAAGGTAACAGACTGGAACCAGATAACTCCTTGGGAACAGTACTCACCTTGAATTCCTTCATGGGGCAGAATATGGGTAATTGGAAGGCCACCAGGAATAAAATTAGTAATATATGGATGGCTGTGTGCAGAAAAGAGTAGGAGGGACTTAGGGCTCAATCCCAGAGCAGTGATAACTGGGATGACTAAGGCAGTGTATAATGGAAGACATTTCTGAGTGAAGTAATTAGAAGATGAATGAAAGCGTCAATCTCTAAGTGACAGGGATTTCTTTCTACCCCAGTTTTAATTCTGATCCCTTGATTCTTCTGTTGTTTGAAATCTTAAAACAGTTTGGCATTTCCTTTTCAAAAATGCCACCAGTCATGATTCGAGTAGCAACTTAACTCCAAAATGCTAACTTTCTCTATGTTACAACACAGAGTAGAAAGAAAGAATATTTATCTTGCAGGGGATTTTTAAATCTGTGACTTTTATAATTTCTACTGTAGATACTATGAGGTATAATTATTAGTTATCTTCACTCCATTATTCATCCATTCATTTCATACTTTATGGTGTATTAGGAAATAATCCTTTGGCAAATGAATGGACTAGATGAATAGAAAATAGACTGGAATAAATTTAAGTCTGAGGAATGCAAGATGTTCTTGCCTATGGGAAAAAGGAGATTTATTTTCCTTTTTGAATCTAGTATGCTTGGAAAACAGTCTGAGAAATCCATTGTTCCATATATTCCAGCAGTCAATGGGTTAAAAAATGTAGGTACATCGGGGTCCAAATGCTTTATGCTTACAATGTCTCTTAGGAACACAGGCATAATGTTTTACTGGCTTTTTGAAAAAGAGAAATCAGAGATATTTCTTACACAATCATAGGCACTGTGGAAAACATTTTTGAACTGATAACCCATTATCCAGTGTTCTGCCTTAGTCAAATTGCTACTATGTCATAAAACAGATTGTTATATTGTCATAATAAAAGTTATATTAAGAAAAGACCTTTTTATTAGGTAGCTATCTCATGACCTTGTTCAATATCCACTTCCAGTATATAATCAATCTCCATGAAATTCTTTCCATGTTTAGCTTGAATTTTTTCAGTAATCATTGAATCCCTCTTTCTCTAGCTTCTTTCAAGAATTACTTTGGTAAAGCATGGCTGTAGGCAGCGTATGAGACCCACATTCAAAACTGCTTGATAGTTTTCTGACTGAACTTGAAACTTGGACTTTCTTACCCATCTATATGACACAGGAGGCCAAGCAGGACTCTCTTGATGGAAGCAAAGCAGAACCTGTGGGAAGAGACAGAAGGAAATAAAGATGCTGGAGGTGGCTGTGTCTCCTGGGAGTTTAGTCCCCATGGAAGGCTTTACATCTCCAAGGTTTCCTATCCATAATCCAATACTCCCCTGTGGCTAATAATTTCTGACTATTTATCATGTGTTATTTCCAGAGGGAACATTGCTCTAAACAATAAATACCATACTTTATTAAAAGAAAAACCCAGCAAAAATGGCAAGTGGGTGAATGTAGAACTTATTAATTACCCCTGGTGAGGTGAAGTGTGGGTGAGCTTAATAAAGCCTTTCAAAACTAAGTTTCAAATGGCTGATAGACCTCCACAGACTCTGTCAACATGCATGCACTGTATTATTTTCATTGATCATAACTTATGGAATTTTAAGAAAAAACTTTAAAAAGTATGCAGCATAATCTACTGAACATAAAACACAGGATCCTTTCTTCCCATTAACTAAGTTAGAGCTCTTTTATGTACATAACCTTAATAAAGTATTCTAATTTTGTGGCATTAAATGGTACAATAAGCTGTTATACAACTTTCCTTCTCCTCCACAAAGACACTGAATTCTAAGGTATACCAATATTGTTAATAATTGTCATCAGTTAACTGTTGTTTGAGGCTCTACAAAAACAATTTATGTGGGATTTCTCCCCATATACTTCAAAAAAAAAAATATATATATATATATAGGTTCGAACATTAGTGTAGTAGAAAGGTTGACTTTTGGCTTTTGTGATCAGGGAGTCTGGAATTCCTAAATAATCTCACTCAGTTTTGATATGTAAAATCTTATTTAATCTTTATTTTGTTTTATTCCTCTTTTGTTACCTTTATTTTTGTTCTTGAAAGTTCAACCTTTAATTGAGTCCCCCTATACACTTGGACTGAAAGCAATTTGTAAATATTGTATCTCACTAAAGATACAATATCTTATATTGTATCTCACTAAAGGATGATTACCATACTTATATTTCTTTTGATTAATTTAATTGCTGTCTGTCACTATTGTTATTTTGTAGTATTTATGTATAGAGATATTATTTTATTACACTTTTTATATTTATAGAAAATGGTACCATTTATATTAGGAACTTCTGAAAATTTTAATGAAATGCATTTATAAATATAAAGTACAAAATAAATTTCACTTCTTTATGAAAATTCCAAACAGAAAGAAGTACCAATGAAAACTAAGTTTAATCTGGATAAATTTCCTATGTCATTTAAGAAAAAATAATGATTGGGCCAGTTCATGTATTTATCACACTTGAAGTCTAGCACTTTTTTCCATAATGAGAAAGAAATAGTACTCATTTTTCTTGGCTAAACAATTTTGCATACAGCGTTCCTTTTTTTTAAAACCAGAAATGCTGGCTTCTCGGGCATGGCAAGCCTGTGGGTGGTCAGCTGATAGCTAGCTGTGTGTGTTCCCTGGTTTCAGTGGTACCTGAGCTCAGCAGTCCCCTCTCAGTGGAAATGTGGAAAAGTGAACACCTCTTAAAGCCATGGAGGGAACAATGTGCTCCTCTCCTGGGACGACCCCCTCCCCACATCCAGTGCACATGACAGAGGGTTGGGAGGTCCAGAGTCACCTGCTGCCCTGGTCCAGCCAGTCTCCTTCAGAAGGAGCCTTGCCAAAGGCAGGTCAAGAGTAGAGGCAGATCCTATGGCAAAAAGCAGCTTTGTTCCCATTCTCTGCTGGAGCTAGTTCCTTCTGCTGTGGCCACATGGGCTGGTGGTAGCAGAGGAGAAGGCTGAGACAAGAGAATATGAGGGAAGTGATGAAGGATCACATGTCACTCTGTCCAGGAAATGTGTCACCAAGGTCCTACTCAAAAAACAGGGATGGGCTCTGCATTTCCTATGTTAAACTGCGGATGCAATATCAGAGACATAACTCTTGTGCTGCCCCAGAAGTGAGTGCCAGTAGATGATACCTCCTTTACCTTAGAATCCAGCTTCCAGATTAATAAAAATTACCATGTCCTTGAACATCAATTTAGATGACTCAGTGTTTCCAAACTTGAAAGTTCTAGGTGGCTAAGAGACCTCCTTTTAGTGGGTGATTTTTTTTTTATTGTTTCTCTTCAATATATTGAAAACATACAAAGACAACATAACTTTAAGTTTAGGTTATTGGTGGAATTTATATATGTTGGGAAAATAAAAGGGCAGAGACTTAATTAGTTATGGTCATTTGAATACAAAGAGCCTGAGATGAGTATTGACCTTAAGGTATCTTTCTTACCTATTCATCTTACGCTAATGTTTCAATTTATATTGGTCTGGTTCCTGAATTTTAGTAGTCACCGTTTACAGCTGTTCCATTGGTTGTCTCTCATTTGCTTTCCAGAAGGCATGTTTTCTTCAAAAGCACCTCATAAATCACTTTCTCCCATTCTCTGTTTGGGCAGGATATGTTCTTTTCTAATGATAGATGCTATGGTACCATTTGTTCTCAACCCAAATGATATAAAATTGGCTGTGAGCCACTGCTCAGATTTCTGTTTTTATATCTGCCCCTGCTTTTGTAAAAGATACCTCCTTTGAACACAGCTCAGATTTCTGTTCTCCTTAGCTAGATGCACACAACATCTTAAACTTAATTTTTTGTTGTTGTTGGAAGTATTTTTAGTTTGTCTAATTTTCATAATCCTTGCATTTCATCAGGGTGAACCAGAATTTCTGTAGAATCACTTTACCTAACAAAGGAGCAGCTTACAAATCCTTAAAATGTTATTTTACTTCTTATGAATAATAATTGTCCTGAATGTTGATTGTCATCATAGGTTGATGCTGCAAGAGGAAGCCCACCGATGCACTGGCAGATGGTTGCACTTTATAAAGATGAGCATGTCTTTAGTTTGGGGAGTTTGGGTTTTAATTCATGCAGGGAGTCACTAATGTGCCAACACCCGTTCTGTAGACTTGGCCTGACTGCAAGAACTGCCCTTCCCTCCTGCCCAGGATCAGGATGGACTCTTCCCGTGGATGGTGGCTGCTGGGCCCATGTTACCTGTCTCCCTCTCCTTTCCCTCCTCTCTCTCCATCCCAGTTGCTGCTTCCTGAAGGCCCAGACCAATTGTGTCTTAAGGTCCAGGCTGACCAGACTGGAGCTCACAGAGCATTTAAATAGATGGGCAAAACACTCTTCTCAACTTGCCGGAACCCCAGGGGTCTGATCCCAGATCTTGTGCCCTCTGCTAGAGGGAGAAGGAAAGCCTGAGACTGTGACTTGAGTTTTGAGATGGAACTTGCAATAGATGTTCACAGACCAACAACATAACCAATGATGCTTCTGATGTCTAGGACTATTAGCACATTATTGCTATTTACCTGCATAATTCCTATGAGAACTGGAGAGATCCGACAAAGGAAAACACAGAAAACCATGCTCTGTTTTCATGTAAGACTTCCATCACGAAGAAGAGATTTTCTAATTTCACTAAGGATTACCGAAAGCTGTCTACGTATTACAGATCTAGTTGCTCCTAAGCTCAGTTTATATTTCCCAGCTTATTTCCTATGTCTAATTGGTATTTTCCCTTCAGAGAGGAAAATTATAACCCAATTATAAGATTTTCCCCAGTAGTTGTAAGGTGTTTCCTTCAGTTTCTGTCAACTGTATTTCAAGATGGAGAGAGCTACTAGTAATTTGCCAGCCTGTCTGAAAGATGTTAAGAGTAGCAGACAGATCACTCAGATAACACATAACATTATTTCAAAAGCTATATAATGGCTGCAAATGGTTCTACACCTACTCCCTTCGAAAATATGAACAAGAACTTCTATGAGACAGAAATGTCATTCAAAGGAAGTCAAGACAAAGTAATACACTTTGGATATATACTACATTCATGACAGAGAATATTAACTTCTGGTAAAACTCTAAAAAATTCTGGATTAGGACGGACGAATCTTTTACTAAAGAGACAATCTGATCTTTGGGAGATGTGCTTTTGAGTAGAATATTGCTTGATTGTATTATATTTTGTAGAGAAGGATATTTTACATTTTGAAAGATTCATGCCATTAGACCTTACTGCTATAAAAGAAGAAGTAACAGGTTTTATAGCTTTACTAAGTAAGTAAATGAAAATCTTATTATACTCCCAAGTATGATATACTTTAAATCACACATTAGGCCTCCCCAAGCAGAACAAACAAGTTACAGATCTATTATTTTAATTTCAGCTTCATACCACACTGGGCATCATTTCCTACAAGCATGGTGCTAATACATGTGATGTATTAATCAGTGACACCCTGATGTGTCAGGCAGCCAGCTACACCCAGCAGGTTCCCACAGCCTAGCAGATGGCCCACTATTCAAACACATCCTAACACCTGTTCTTTAGGGAACTTCTCACCCAGGCCTCCTCCCTAAACTCAAAGAAATTTTTTGCAACACTTGTGGAAGTCATTCCATTATCTTTTATTACACAAAAAGACAGTTTCTATTTCAGAACTCTGCTGGGGTTGCGGAGGCGGAGATGGAAGAGAATGTTTTTGAGCCCCCAGTAGAGAGACAGAGAGAGTGTGTTGTGGCCTGCAAGCAGGTGAGACCATGGGGTGGGCCCCGCAGCTGCCCTCTGTTCACTGCACCATCTGCTCTGCAGCGGGGACAATACCAGGTGCTGGTTAGACAATTAACTTGCCCCTGCAGAAGGCCACCTTTAACCTAAAAAGCAACTACTAAATTGCCCCAGATGGTGGGTTAATGCCAATCCATGGCCTATTTAAGATGATCTGGGCAGCAAAATCTTGAGAGAAAGTGTTTAATCAATTAAAAAAAAAAAAAAAAAACTTTTAAGGGACTAGGTCATTAACGGAAAGGTCTTACCTTAGAATTTCACTTTTTTATCTACAATTATTTGAAGATACAAGTGTACATATTTAGATAAAGTAGCCCCAGTGGCATAGATAAAAGAGCCAGTTACAGAACCCTGAACTATTTTGATCATGAAGAGCGCTAGGAAGATCACTGAGGATTGTGGCAAAAGTCAGTCATAAAAATCCCTTGGAGGAAAAAAATATCCCTTGGATAGTTCTCTAAATTTTGGAATCTGTAACTGACTCTGTTTACTAAAAGTATAATTAAAGGTAGTTATTCCATAGCAAATCTATTTTTACATGCTCAACTGCAACTCAAAATGCAGGTGTTACTGGTAGTTTGAATTAGGGCAAAATGGTAACCTATAATTTAAAATAGAACGCAGCCAAGACATGGTAAAACTATTATCTCAAAGTTCTTCATTAAAAGGCAAATTAATGAAAACTGAATTAGGCCATGGGGCAGAAGGATACTTAATTGTAAAATGAACCAAAGCAGGTCATTAAACTGACAAACAGGATGAATAGCTGATTCTCAAAACCAGAGCCAATTTGACAACAATCGCTACATAGGAAAGCTCTTGACTAGGCATATAAAATAGAGGAGGAAGGGCAAAGATGAAGTTTCCAGAACTGGGGACAAATGAAAACCTTAGTAAGTCATTAGCTCTGCATACTTCTTCACAGAATAGTCTACTGCTGTTTACAGCTGCTTGAGGTCATTTAATCAAATATACTCTCTAGAACATTTTCTAGAACCCTTCTAGTTAATCTTGGCAGTGGTCTGGGGAGGGCAGCAGTGTTGAAAAGCAGCAGTTCCCAGCTATAGCTTTGACTTTCTAGAACCAAAAGGGTCATAAGAGAGTCAGAGTGAGCAGAAAGAAGACTGCAAATGTGTGTCCTGCAGGGCTTCTACAACACTCCCCCTCCTTGTCCTCAGGTGGGTCTACAGAGCAGGGATTATTTGAGGGCTGCTACAGGGTAGGCTCATTGCTTGGTTCTGGAGATCCATTGTTAAGTCAGATATACACTGTCTGTGATCTGGTGCAGGCGGAGCTTAAAGTCAAGTCAATAGAGGTGAAAGGGAAAGGAAAGGGACCTAGAATGGTTTCCAGTTACTGTCATATCTCCCCATACCCCCTGCTTTGGGTTTGGGGGTGGGGGAAGGGAAAAAGGGAAGAGGAAAAGAAGAGACCTTTCAAGGAGAAAGGTTGGAAAGAACAGAGATGCGAAAAATGAAATAAACACACCTCAGAAATACTAATGGCTAACGCATTTTGAGAACTTACATTGCCACCATGGCCAATTTCAAGCTACCAATCTGATGTCACTGAACGTGGGACTTGGGCAGAAATTCACAGTAGTTCACCATTATATGCTATTTGCACCATATAGATTCAACAGATGTAAATAATCTCAGAACCATAGATAATAGTAAAATGTAGTCAAATAATTAGGAAGTGATGAGTTTTGATTATTTATTACCTGATTTAATATAACTTATTCATTAAATTATATAATTTAATTTTTAATAGGGGCTATATTTAACAATGACGTGCAAAATTCCTGAAAATTTAACAGTTGACTTTTGCAAACAGATACAAGCCCTCACACTATTGCTTATGAAGCAAGTACTCTTATTATCCCCATTTTATGTTAATAGGAAAATGAGGAAGAGAGAAGTTTAGTAATTTGACCAAGTTTCCATAATTTGTGAATGCCTGAGCTGAGGCAACAAACTGAGGCTCCAAAGCTTTTCTGCTTCTCTGCTGGGGAAGTGTAGACAAAACAGCCCCCAGTGACCCCAAAGTCATCTCTATCTACATGCTAATTATTGGCTGTGAGAAAAACTATTTTGTGGGTCTCTAGTGGGGAGAGTAGCTTTAGGAAGGGATAGATGACTCTAGCCTGGATGGTTGAAGGCTGGTGAGAGGGAATCCCCACCAAGCTAAAAAAGACTGCTGCTTCCTCCCTCTGCCCCCAGAAGGAGGCTGCATCTGAACTCAAGCTAATATGCAGAGTCTTGTTGAATGTTCTTTGAGGACAATATCAGAACTTTTCTTCTTAAATTAACGTAAACATGAGATGTCATTTCTGGCTAAGATGAATGAATTTATAGAATTATAACAGCCATTTGGGCTAAATCCATATTCTCTCCAGAATCCTCGCAGAGATTTCTGAGAGGGTCGTAACTCTCAGTGAGAAAGACACAATTATTTAGGGGTGAGGGAGGAAATGTTACCATTCAAGCAAAGAGTTTGTTATAAGAATTAAGTAAATATTGCTGGTCATAACCATTACTAACACTAAACTGACAGCAGCAAATTACTTTCGCTCATGACTTTTGGTGATTCCCATTTTATGCATATATTTTGAAATAATAATTATTATTCCAAAATTTAGAACAGAAAATATATATCCTATAGAATACTAGATACTTTAGAATAGAGTATTAATGTAAAGCTTGATATTATGTATAAGATTTTCTTTCCATTATAACTGTACATTTTAATGATCTGTAGTTGATAAAAGCAATTTATATCATTAAACTGCTTTTTGCTATGGCATTTTGTTTTTTTTTTTTAGAAATTCACGTTCTTTATTTATTTATTTATTTATTTATGACTGTGTTGGGTCTTCGTTTCTGTGCGAGGGCTTTCTCTAGTTGCGGCAAGTGGGGACCACTCTTCATCGCGGTGCGCGGGCCTCTCACCATTGCGGCCTCTCTTGTTGCGGAGCACAGGCTCCAGACGCGCAGGCTCAGTAATTGTGGCTCACGGGCCCAGTTGCTCCGTGGCATGTGGGATCTTCCCAGACCAGGGCTCGAACCCATGTCCCCTGCATTGGCAGGCAGATTCTCAACCACTGCGCCACCAGGGAAGCCCAGCTATGGCATTTTGTGATGAACTAATTAATAACTTAGACTCATAAAGTGGGTATCTCAGTGAATTAATTTATATTCATAACCTATGATCCTAGACTGCATATTTATGAATCTCAAGAAAGTAAAAAAAAATCCATATTCATTTTTGACATAAATGTAAATCACTTCAAACATTATTTGAAGTGAATAAATGTATAAAAACATTCATTACTTGGAGGCTAATTCATCTGCATTATGAATTTATGAAGATTGTGCCTCTTGTGGTCTCCATGGTAACAAAAATAAAACAAGTTAACGGGAAGAGGTTTCTCTTAATCTCTATAAAAGGGGTTAAGGCCCTTTTACGACATATTCAAATTTAAACCATCAAATCAAATTTACATTCAGTCAGCTTCAAAGATTAAAAAGGTGATCAATACACTTGAATGTAACTTTCAATAACCAAACAACCCAATTACCAAATTCAGTGCTGGGCACAAGTGTCCTTCATAGCATAAGGATAAAAACAACATCGTAATCTAGTTCAGATATCACTAAACTATTCACTAATACATTTGCTTAATGAGCCTATAGCCTCATTAATTTTCTTATTCAGGTTTTCAGTTTTCATTCTACTAATGAATATTGGCCACATTGATTGATTATGAGTTCTCTGGCTGACAGAGGTGGAGGCCAGGTCATGCTAAAGGCAATGGAAAGTGAATTCAAAGGAGAGCTGGAAAGATGGCAGTAGAGCTCTCATTGTGGCATCTGGGAAGTGCCCTCAGAGGACACAGGTAAATCTGAGCCCCCGCTTCAGCTACTGCGTGTTCATTTTTCCTCTTTCATGCCCATCCATAACCACTGTCTGCTTTCAAGCCTTCCAGAGCCATGTAACATTTGAGACCTCTCAGTAACAGAATTCACTAGCTCAGCAAGGACTACTACATGTTCAACAAAACCTTTTCCTTTACCTCCTGGTCACACGGCTAAATCACAGTTCCCTGACTCCCTTGTACATGAGTGAGTTATGATCAACGAAACAAGGGCAAACCACGTTGACCATTTCCAGGCCTGTCATGCAAACTTTCTATGTGATCCTCTGTGTCTTCTCAGTCCCTATTTGCCAGTTGGATGCAGGGGATCCAACAGAGAAGTCTGAGATCCTAGCAAATTAGAGTCATATGGGGGAAGGAGACCCTGAATGACCACAGTGAAAGCTGTCCTCCAGCCCAGAACACCCTCATTAGACTTGACAGTAGAGCAAAAATAAACTTTTATTGTGTTAAGCCACTGACATTTTGAGATTTGACTGTCACAGCAGCTAGCCTTATTTACTCTAGTACAATGGGGAAGGGGAAGCAGTTTTATACAATATGAAATTGTTTCTCCTTGATGCCTTTGTCAAGGCTGCCCCCTTTTTGTTAAAACTACACTACCATTTTCAGTGGAGTGATGACCCTTGATGCTTAGATACCAAAAAGTAGCTATTTTTAGTAAGAAAACAAAAAGTGTTACAAAGGCTCAGAGAAGGGGAGAAAGGTACAAATATATAAAACATCTGACTTTTAGTGGTTTTGTTGCATAACAATACATATACAAATCATGCAAAACATAAAAATACAGGCAGTAATCTCTTCCTAAACAATGAACGGATAAACAGAATATTACCCAACAGCTAGAAGAAATAAGTAGGCTAAAATAATATTATATAGGATAATTACATTCTAAATGTACAGCATTTTAAATTGTAAAGTTAGAAGAGAGATCTCTTTTGACAAAAAGTCTCTCAAAATTGTTATAGGTAAATATAACTTCTTTACAAAACAATAGAAAAAAAGGAGCTAGTAAACCATTTATGAAAAAACCAATTAATCATTAAAGTGACACTTAATAGCTTTAAATTGCTAATCCCTAACCTACTTCTGTTTATTTCTTTAGCCTAAGGAAATAATAATATTAAAAACTGCTTGTCAGTAAAATTTACAATCAGTGTGATAGCAACTTTTACTCCCAAATTTTTAAGAAATTGGATTCTTGAAAGTTTTACTTATTTTGTTTTGTTTTTAGAAAAGTTTTAAATTATATACATGCACAACTTATTGGCACGTTAAATATGTACAGCCATACAAAAACAGACGTAGTGATCAGTGGAACAGAACAGAGAGCCCAGAAATAAACCCACATACCTATGGACAATTAATCTTCAACAAAGGAGGCAAGAATATACAATGGGGAAAAGACAGTCTCTTCAACAAGTGGTGTTGGGAAAGCTGGATGGCCATATGTTAATCAATGAAGTTAGAACACACCCTCAAACCATACACAAAAATAAACTCAAAATGACTTAAAGACTTAACTATAAGACAAGGCACCATAAAACTCCTAGAAGAGAACACAGGCAAAACATTGTCTGACATAAATCGTACCAGTGTTTTCTAAGGTCAGTCTCCCAAGGCAATAGAAACAAAAGCAAAAATAAACAAATGGGACCTAATCCAAACTTATAAGCTTTTGCACAGCGAAGGAAACCATAAACAAAATGAAAAGACAACGTACAGACTGGGAGAAAATATTTGCAAACAATGCGACTGACAAGGGCTTTATTTCCAAAATATACAAACAGCTAATACAACTCAACAACAACAAAGCAAACAAACCAATCAGAAAAAGGGCAGAAGACCTAAACAGACACTTCTCCCAAGAAGACATACAGATGGCCAAGAGGCACATGAAAAAATGCTCAACATCGCTAATTATTAGAGAAATGCACATCAAAATTACAATGAGGTACCACCTCACACCAGTCAGAATAGCCATCATTAAAAAATCTACAGATAGCAAATGCTGGAGAGGGTGTGGAGAAAAGGGGACCCTCCTACACTGTTGGTGGGAATGTAAATTGGTGCAGCCACTATGGAAAATGGTATGGAGATTCCTCAAAAAGATAAAAGTAGAGGGACCTCGCTGGTGGTACAGTGTTTAAGACTCTGCGCTTCCAATGCAGGTGGCCCGGGTTCGATCCCTGGTCAGGGAACTAGATCCCACATGCCACAACTAAGAGCCCACATGCCACAACTAAGGGAGCCCGCATGTGGGCAACAAAGATCCCTCCTCCTGCAACTAAGACCCAGTGCAGCCAAATAAATAAATAAATAAATATTAAGAAACCCCAAAACTAAAAATAGAGTTGCCATATGATACAGCAATTCCACTCCTGGGTATATACCCAGACAAAACTATAATTTGAAAAGATACATGCACCCCTATGTTCATAGCAGCACTATTTACAATAGCCAAGACATGGAAACAAGCTAAACGTCCATCGACAGATGAATGGATAAAGAAGACGTGGTAATGGAATATTACTCAGCCATAAAAAAGTATGAAATAATGCCATTTGCAGCACCATGGATGGACTTAGAGACTATCATACAAAGCGAAGTAAGTCAGAAAGAGAAAGACAAATACCATATCATGTCATTTATCTGTGGAATCTAAAATATGACACAAGTGAACTGACCTAAGAAATAGAAACAGACTCACAGACATAGAGAACAGACTTGTGGTTGCCAAGGAGGGGAGGGTAGAGGAGGGAAGGATTGGGAGTTTGGGATTAGCAGAGGCTAATTATTATGTATAGGATCGATAAACAACAAGGTCCTACTGTACAGCACAGGGAACTATATTCAATATCCTGTGACAGGGCTTCCCTGGTGGCACAGTGGTTAAGAATCCGCCTGCCAATGCAGGGGACACAGGTTCAAGCCCTGGTCTGGGAAGATCCCACATGCATGGAGCAACTAAGCCTGTGTGCCACAACTACTGAGCTTGTGCTCTAGAGTCCGCAAGCCACAACTACTGAAGCCCACGCGCCTAGAGCCCGTGCTCCGCAACAAGAGAAGCCACCGCAATGAGAAGCCTGTCCACCGCAACGAAGAGTAGCCCCTGCTCGCCACAACTAGAGAAAGCCCACGCATAGCAAGAAAGACCCAACTCAGCCAAAAATAAATAAATAAATAAATAAATTTATATATGAAAAAAAATATATCCTGTGACAAACCATAATGGAAAAGAATATGAAAAAGAATATATATATATAACTGAGTCCCTATGCAGTACAGCAGAAATTAACACAACACTGTAAATCAACCATACTTCAATAATATTTTAAAAAAGAAAAAAGAAAACTAAAACAAAAACCTGCTGGAAAAAAATAATGTACAGCCATATTAGACATTTAAGTTTGACCAAAATAAAGATTGAATATTTAAAAGGAAACTAAAGAAAGGAGTATTTTAAAAAAATTTTGCCTATTATCATTTGATATTCAAAACAAAAATAAAAACACTACAATCTAGTTTAAACAATAATAATACAAATAAGCATCACAGTTAACATCCAACAAACTATCAACATCTAATGAACCACCCATCGCCATTCTAGTCTGTGCACTTCTCTCTATTTCAAAGGATAAGCTGATGTTTTTGAAAGCACCTTCTCAACTATAAAGCATAATATGAAGGTAGTGTAAGATATCATTCAATCTAGATGATTTGAGGACAATGTCATAACAAGTAAAGACATATGAGATTTAAGCTTCCTTCTATTAGCCTACACTCCCACCTTCACATCCAGGAACATGAACATTTGGAGACACTCTCTTATTCAATTAACATCTATGCAAGTATAGGTTATCACCTCACTCCCTCCACCCCTCTGCCTTTTTTTTTTCCCCAAAGTAAAAAAATAGAAAGGAAACAAGTATAAAGACACTAAGGAAAACTTTATCAATTAGAAGAAGGACCAGCCCTATGAATCACGTAGCCCTGAGATATTTCTAAATGATCACTGCCCCATTTCAGATTTATAAAACAGTCACACACTGCCACAGAGCTTAACATTAACCAGTATTGTCTCCATAATCTCTCACTTTTCCCATTATACCTTTAAGACTGTTATTCAGTGTTTTTAGGAAATAAAGAAAAATGCTTCTTTGCTATGATGGATGTCTTGTTACTTTGAGGCTTTAGAACATGGTATCATTTTCTGAAGATGAGCACATTGGATTGCAAAAACTAATTTTTTAATGATGTTTGATTTCACTTTACTATCTACATGTGTATACTGACACCATTATAATATTATTCTTGCCAATTACACTGTTGAAAGGAACTTAAAATTTTTTGACTAGAGAAAGATCTTCAAAATACTGGGGAAAATTTGGCTTTCATTCATAAATTGCCTTTTTTTGACATATAGGCACAATGGAAAGAAGATTTTGAGGGAATGGATTAAACATGATGATTAGGAATTGGGTTCAAATGGTCACTAAATGGGGAAAGAGATAAGAGGTTGGGCCCACACACCTGTTAAGGCCTTAATAAACTCTTTATCTGATAAGGCCTTTAAGGACTAAGCTCACAGATATTAACATGACTTCTAAAACATGATATCATACAGTGGTTAATCCTTCCAAAAAAAATTAAATGTTCTCCCAGTTCTGAGAGTCGGTGGAGTGAAGTTGTTAATCCCCCAGGCTCTAAGATCTGACAGACCTGGTTTGAATCTGGCTTCTGCTGCTTATCAATGTCCTGGGCATATTGTTTCTTCTCTTTTCAAGACTGATTTCTCATCTGCAAAAAGGTGATTAACAGTGTTTGCTTCCTCTGGATGCTGTGAAAATTAAACAGCATAATATCTGGACACCTCTTCATCTGGTGCCTCATACACAGTTATCGTACAATAAATACTGTGGTCTTGATATTGTTGATATTGTTACTACAACATAGGCAATAGGCCAAAATTGCTAACTGCAGGGCCATGGGATACTAGTACAACACGTTAACCTATGAAGTGGTGCTTTTTTTTTTTTAATAAATTTATTTATTTTTATTTATTTATTATTTTTGGCTGTGTTGGGTCTTTGTTGCTGTGCGCGGGCTTTCTCTAGTTGTGGCGAGCAGGCGCTACTCTGCTGCGGTGCGCAGGTGTTGCGGTGCGCGGGCTTCTCATTGCGGTGGCTTCTCTTGTTGTGGAGCACAGGCTCTAGGCTCACGGGCTCAGTAGTTGTGGCTCGTGGGCTCTAGAGCGCAGGCTCAGTAGTTGTGGTGCACGGGCTTAGTTGCTCTGCAGCACGTGGGATCTTCCCCGACCAGGGCTCGAACCTGTGTCCCCTGCATTGGCAGGCGGATTCTTAACCACTGTGCCACCAGGGAAGCCCTGAAGTGATGCTTTTTATGTTTTCCAAAACCTGTTTCCAGCTGAAAATATTTTCATGTTTTCTCACCGTAATCTAAAGACACGTCCTCTGCCACCTAGTGGCTCCTTATGACCAGTCAAGGAAAACATAAAAAGACACCCTCAAATCTCCCCACAAAAGCCACCATATTTATTTTAGCAAAGGAATCATGCTGTAGATTTTCTAAAGAAGTAATACATGGTAGCAAAAAACTGCTTAAATTTAACATTATTTTTTCTTCATAATATTATATTAATCAAATTGTATTTCAATATTTAATTGCTAACAGCATCTCTGCAGAGTGACGGGGAGGGAGCCTTTATGGCTTTTAGGCCACAAGTAAGTTCCCTGGTGTCTTCACGGTAGAGGTGGTACATAAACATAAGGATTTCATCTTCTATGCTTTTAAAATACAAATATCACAAGTGCTGATTTTTTTTTAAAAGTGTGGAGTGCTCAGGTGCCTTCTATTTCTATTTCTTAAACTGGGGGTAAGAACATGTTTATTTTTATTATTCTTTAAACTAAATGTATCTGTTTTACACAAGAATGAAAGTTCACCGGCAAAAGAAGCAAGAAGGGTCATCTAGACAGAGGGGACCTTGGAAGCAAAGGCAGGGTATGTGTGACGGCAGGCTCTGTAACCTGTAAGTAGTTCCATGTGTTTGGGCTGTAAGGTTCATGGTGAAAGTAGTGTGTAGAAAGGCAGGTGAGGCCAGATTCCCAAAGGCCTGGAATGGGATGTATCTGGACTTTCACCTGTGGGATATTAGAAGCCATCACAGATGTTTACAATGGAAATTAGATGATTGATAAGGACAAAAGCTACCACTGAATAATTATCTCCTGTGTACCAGACCCCTTTCGTTCTAAATATTATTTCAACCCTTACAGTAACCCTTGAAACTTTTCCCCCCTCATTTTACTTAGTGGAAAACTGAGGCTTGTGGAAGTCAAATAACTTACTTGAGGTCACACAACCAATAAGTGAGGGAGCTTGAATTGAAAGATGATCTATCTCTAAAGCATGAGTCCATGCCAGTAAACAAGAATATGCCATGCTTCCTGATATGGTCACGTTTGTTTTAGAACAATAGTGTTCTCTTAGTTTGATTCACTTTTTGAGAATTAGGGAACATAATTTGAAGTTGGGGGTTATCTCTTTAAATGTGTTTGTCCACCACTGTGCACAGGAAGTGTTCAAATGCTAGCTGAATGACAGCGCCAGTCTCTGACTCCAGAAAGGGTGAGTGGAAGGCATCAAAATGAAGCATTCTTAGACGTTACTATATTTTCATCCAGTTGCTCAAAAATGCACAAGGATGCACTATTTGGACAATGCTCCTAGGTTTTCTGGGCCACTCTGCATCAATAAATAACGTGTATTCAGTACACATTACATATATTAACTCACATGAGCCTCACAATAGCCCAAGACTGAGGCACAGAGAGATTGTATAACTTGCCTAAGGTCTCAGATCACTAATTGGTAGAGGGAGGATTCAAGGCCAGGAATCTGACTTTAGAACCCTGACTCTTAAGCACCTTGCTACACAGTCCGCACTGGACTAGACTCAGCCAAGACTTGTTCTACTCAATAGGATTCAGCAGGATAGTCATCTCCTAGGATGACAGCGGAGATGGGCGGCCTGTGGGCAGCACAAAGGAAGCAGAGACTTCCACTGCCCGCCACTGTCCTCCAGGGCCTCCAGCCAAGGGGTAAGTGAGGCTCAAATTCATCTTGTATTCTGTAGACAGTGCCCTGTGCCCCAGCCGCTATCTCTGCCAAGTCAAGGCCCCTGCAGGAGGAAAGGTTTCCTTTTCCTAATTTATGTGAAGGCACCAGACTGGCAAGCAGGCCAGCATGGGGATCTGATTTGCTAGGGACAGTGGGTGTAGACAGAGGGATAGTGAGCGTGTGGAAGAAATGAATAACCTTCCAGGAGAATTCCAAAAGTTGAAAAGTCATAAGACATGATCCTCTGCTTCAGAGTTTGGCCTGGAAAGATCCAGGGTACTGCTCAACCATTAAAGACTCTTTTAAGAGTCAAGTCTTAAATGAACTTAAAATGACCAGTTTATAATACATTGATCTGTCCTGAGGAAAGCCTGCTCATTTGGTGGGAAAAGACCAATTTTCAGGCAGGGCCATTTGAAAAAATAAGCTGTTTATAGGAGACAAATCCTCCCCCTGCACTTTCCAGTTTCATTACTTGTCAGAGCATTTCAATTATAGCTACACAATTACAGCTTTGCTTTAAAGTATTATTACCTACTCTCTATAAACGACAAAAGAATTTGAGAACTGTAAAGCACCATATACATGTGAGATATTAGGGTGGTTGGGGAAGATGGGAAGGATGTAGATGACGATGAGGTTGAAGTCAGGTAAGATTTACTGAACTCCTCATGATGCTGTGGGTCAAGCAATGTGCTGAGTAATTTGCATGCATTCTTTAATTTTCAAACAAATATTTATGAAACGTGTACTATAAGCCAGGCATACTTCTAAGCACTAAGGATAAGGTGGTGAATGAGACATAGTCTTCATGGAACTCACATACTAATGAAGGAGAGCCACAAAAATCAAAATAGGCAAACAAATATATAATAAAATGTCAAGTAGTGATAAGGGCTATAAACAGAAAAACAAAGAGGGATAAAGGGATGAAAGGAATGGCTAGGGAAGGTCTCTGAGGAGGTAACATTCAGGCAGAGACCTGAATGAAGTGGGCAAATGATCCATGAAAACATACAGGGAAAGGATGTTCCAGGTAGAGGGAACAGCAAGGGTAAAGGCTCTGAGGTAGGAGAGAACTTAGTATGGTTGAACAGAAAAGAGGCCAGGGGATAGAGTGGAGTGAGGAAGGGAGACGGTGAGAAGAAACCATATCAGAGCTAGGTTAGGTAGTGGTGCTGGTTGTGGAGGTGGTAGTAGTAGTAGTAGTAGTAGTGATAGTGGTAACAGTAGTAGTAGTGTCTAAGTCAGTTAGTAGCTAGGTCTGGATCTGGTAGACCAGTTGAATTCTAAGTCTGATGGGAAGCCACTGGAGGATTTTAAGTTACGAAATGACATGATCTGACAGAAAGGATTATTCTGTGTCCATTAACTCACTTAATGCTTACAGCAAACCTGTGAGATGGATCTACCATTTCCATACAACAGATGAGGAAACAGAGGATTAGAAAGAGTAAGTAGGTAGTGCAATTAAAACTGGAATGCTTGTCTACCCAACACCAGAACCAGGTTCTTAGCCACCAGACCTAAGCCATCGTGACCATTAAAATGGATCTATTAGGTATGGTAGCCAGACTCCACAATGGCCCCCAGTGATCCTTGTCTATGTGTATCACACTCTTGTATGATCCTCTACCACAATTAATAGGTCTGACCTTTGAGACCAGTAGGATATTGCAGAAGTGACTGATGGCGAGTGGCCTCTGAGGCTAGGTCATAAAAGGCATCACTGCTTCTGGCTTGCTTTCTTGGAGTCATGAAGACCTCAAGCAGTCTATGGAGAGACCTACGTGGAAAGGTGCTGGAGTATCCCACCAGTCAGCACCAACTTGCCAGCACATGACAGCCACTTGAGAAGTGGATCCTCCAGTACCAGTTAAACCTTCAGATGACGGCACTATGATCAACATCTTATCAATAACCTCATGAAAGACTCTGAGCCAGAATCACCAGGAATTTAGCCACTTCTGAATTCCTGATACACAGAAACTGTGAGAGATCATGTGTATTGCTTTTAAGTTACTAAACTTGAAGTAATTTGAGGAAGCAATAGATAAGTAATATATTAGGCTTTTGTAAAAACAGATACTCCTATGCTATTGGGTCCAAATATTATTTAGAATGGAAATATTAAAAAACAAAAGCAGGGACTTCCCTGGTGGTGCAGTGGTTAAGAATCCGCCTGATAATGCAGGGGACACAGGTTCGAGCCCTGGTCCGGGAAGATCCCACATGCCGCGGAGCAACTAAGCCCGTGTGCCACAACTACTAAGCATGTGCTCTAGAGCCCGCAAGCCACAACTACTGAAGCCTGTGTGCCTAGAGCCCGTGCTCCGCAACAAGAGAAGCCACTGCAATGAGAAGCCCACACACTGCAACGAAGAGTAGCCCCCGCTCACCGCAACTAGAGAAAGTCCACGCGCAGCAACGAAGACCCAACGCAGCCAAAAATGAATAAATAAATAAATTAAAACAAACAAACAAAAAACCAAAAGCATATTGACTTGCTGCCTTTAATTTTTTAAAAATGACAGTCCTTGTCTATTCAGGCTGCTGTAACAAAACACCACAGACTTAGTGGTTTAAATAATAGACATTTATTTCTCACAGTTCCAGAGGTTGGGAAGTCTAAGATCAAGGTGCCAGCAGTTTGGGTTCTTGGTGAGGGTCCTCCTCCTGGTTTGCAGATAGCTGCCTTCTTGCTGTTACCCTCAAATGGCAGAGAAAACAAGCTCTGGTCTCTCTTCCTCTTCCTATAAGGGTACTAATTCCATCAAGGGGGTTCCATCCCCATGACCTCATTTAAACCAAATTATTTCACAAAGGCCCCACCTCTTAATACCATTGCATGGGACAGGGAGGGGGTAGTGGTGCTTAGTGCTTTAACACATGAACTTTAGGGAGACACACTCAGTCCATAACAACAATTAAGGGGTCATTTTCCATAATTATTGAATTTCAGAGACATTTACATGTCTAAGTATGGTATATCAGTGTACATATATAAAATTTGATACTTAACCTACTATAATTAATATAATACGTAAAAATAAGTTAAGATGCAATGTTGCTCTATATTAACTGCCAACTCTCATGGGCAGGGAAACTGTGAGACCCATGGTGTGCTCAGATAACCATCTCTGTCCTGGTTCAGTTCAAGTATTTCTTGTTGTCCTGACTCTGCATCATTTATGACCTCTTCTATGCCTTGAGCCATCTGTATGGGAAGAGCTGCTACTTGTGTCAGAGATTTTAATGCTAAGTGAACACACATCTCTTTCTCCTCCTAAAATTGGCCAGACTTCCGAATTTAACTCTGGTGTCTATAGCTTTAGCTTTCCTGTGCCTTTTGGACAAGTGCAATAACATACATTAAGCTAACCTTGAGCTACAAATACTCTGCAACTTGGCAAGTAATTATGTCAGTGATTAGTAACCCTTCAGATGGCCAAATCTTCATTTATTAACTCTAATTTAGGGTTTCACATGATAGTATCCCTTTGCAAAGCTACAATTTTCTCTAGCTGGGTTTAAATATTTTATGCATGAACATTATAAAATATTTAATAAGCGTCTTTAAAGTTAAATTTTAAAGCCAACCTCATACATTTAGAATGATCCTTACTTTTGCCTTGCTGTATCCAAATGGGAGAGGAGAATAATTAATCTTCCTAATCTTGGCTTAAAGAGCTGTGAGACCATTTGAGGATGTTATCTTACTGTCAGTGTAGTTCTCGGACAGTTTAGCTAAGTTACGCTATAATATTGCTGCCTCGGCATACGTTCTGTGTGACCCAGCAGCCTGCAGGGGCATTGAACTAACTCTAGCCCCTCCTGTGAGTGTATGCCCTAGATAACAGCCCCGAGGGTCACAAGTAAATGTAGGTTCCTGATATGACTCCCCCAGTGGCCCTTGTGATAAACTGTCCCCCTCATCCTCTCAGGGGCTTTGCTCTGTGCACCCCTTAGATAAGACCCCTGAGAAGCTTACTAAAACCCTGCTCTTTTTGGTTTGAATTGCCCAGGAACCCCAAAGCACTCCACCCACTGACCCTAAGAAAGGCATGTGCCCCAAGTCCTGCTTCTCTCTGCCTGCACCCTGCCTCACCCTCCTTGCGTGGGCCCTCAAGGCATGCTGTATACTTCCTTCAGGACTTGTGAGTAATAAACTTCTCTATTCAATTTCCCTGGTGGTCTTTTGTGGTCTTTTGTCGGAAGGCAGCTATCCATCTGACACCCCAGGGCTCTAATAACACGTGTTAATTTAACAAAATCATAGCAAGTGGCTCTACTAATATTTGACAAAATAGACTGTAAAACAAAGAATGTTGCTAGATATAAAGAGGGAAGTTTTATAAGAGTCAATCCATCAGAAATATACAACAATTATTAAGATATATAAAACAGAGCCCCAAAATACATGAAATACAAACTATCAGAATTGAAGGGACAATAGTTGGACACTTCTATACCCCACTATCAATAATAGAACACTTAGGCAGAAGGTCAGCAAGGAATTAAAAGACTTGAACAACATTATACACCACCTAGACCTAATAGACATCTATAGAGCACTCTGCCCAACAACAGAAAAATGCAAATTCTTCTCAAGGGTTGGAACATTCTCTGGAATAGACCATATGCTAGGTCATAAACCAAGTGTCAATAAATTAGAAAGAACTGAAATCACAGAAAGTATACTCTTTGATCACAATAGAGTGAAATTAGGAATTAATAACAAAGAAATTTGGGAAATTCACAAATATATGGAAATAAACAACACACTTCTAAATAACAGACAAAGAGTATATCAAAAGAGAAATTAGTAAATACTTTGACATGAATGAAATGAGGGCCACAACATAACAAACATGACAAAAGTTATGGGATGCAGCTGAAGAAGTGTTTAGAGGAAACTCAGCGGTTCAAAACCTACATTAAGAAAAGAAGAACATTGCAAATCAATAACCTAGTCTTCTACTTTAAAATACTTTAGGGGGAGAGGGAAAGCACACTAAATCCAAATCATGCAAAAAGAAAAAAACAATGAAAGAGAGAATAAAAAAACAATAGAGAAAACCAACAAAACTAAAAGTCTGTTCTTTGAAAAGCTCAATGAAATTGACAAACCTTTAGCTGAACTTATCAAGAAAAAAGAGAGAAGACTCACATTGCTAAAATTAGGAATGAAAGAAGAGACATTAATATTGACCTTACAAATATAAAAAGGATTATAAGGGAATACTATGACCACTTGTAGGCCAACAAATTAGATAACTTAGATGAAATAGACATATTCCTAGAAAGACACAAACTACCAAAACGGATTCAAGAAGAAATAGAAAATCTGAATAAATCTACAAGAGATTGGAGATCCACAAAGAAAAGCCCAGCCCCAGATGACTTTACTGCAGAATTCTACCAAACATTTAAAGAAGACAAGAGAAATTCTTCACGAATACTTCCAATAATAGAAAAGGAGGGAACACTGCTCAACTCATTCTATGAAACTAGTATTATCCTGATAACAAAATGACATAAAGACATCACAAGAAAACTATAGACCAGTATCTCTTATGAATACAGATATAAAAATCCTCAACAAAACACTAGCAAGCTGAATCTAGCAATATACAAAAAAAACTAAACACCATTAATAGGGAATAACAGATCTGACTCCATATTGGATCTGTTTCTTTTACTTTAACCTTTGTATTGTATTGCTTTTGCTATAATACAAGTTAATCACTAAAGGGATGTTGCCTACAGCTTAAAGTATACATAATGGCCCATTTCCAGGTACCCTGCCTCCCATGCCTGAACGTCAAGCAAAAATACCTTTGTTTAAGCTCACAGGAAACATCCTGACCAGGCTCACCTGTGAATTGCTGCAGGAAAGAAGAAATTACCACATCTCCTCCGGAGTCTACCTGGAACCAGGAAATATTGCAACAACTTATTGTGTATTACCTTTTTTACTTTACCTCCTCATCTCCCCCTCTTTGTTTATAAAAGAAACTAGCATCCAAACCCAGGCAAGACGGCTCTTTGGGGCACTAGTCCACCATCTTCTCGGTCTTCTGGCTTTCAAAATAAAGTCACTATTCTGTGCCCCAACAATTCATCTCTAGGTTTACTGGCCTGTCATATGGTGAGCAGTATGTAAGGTTGGTTTAACATTCAAAAATCAATTAATAAATGATATCAATAGAATAAAGGACAGAGACTACTTGATCATCTTAATAAATGCAGAAAAAGCATGTGATAAAATTAAACATTCTTTCAGGATACACAACCACCTAGGAACAGAAGGAAACTTCCTCAACCTTATAAAGGGCATCTATGAAAAACCCACACTCACATCATACTAATAATAAAAGACTAAATGCTTCCCCCCTAAGAACAGGAACAAGACAAGGATATCTACTCTTGCCACTTCTATTCAACATTGTACTGGAGGTCTAGCCAGGGAAATTAGGTGAGAGAATTAAATAGAAGGCATCCAAATTGGAAACAAAGAAGTAAAACTATCTCTACTTGTAGATCACATAATCTTGTACACAAAAAATCCTCAGGAATTCTCTAAAAATTATCTAGTAATTTTTAGAACTAATAAACACATTCAGCAAAGCTGCAGGATACAGATAAATACCAAACTCTACTGTAATTCTATACAGCAGAAATGAACAAAACAAAAATGATATTAAGAAAACAATTCCATTCACATTAGCATCAAAAAGAATAAATACTTAAGAATAAATTTAATAAAAGAGGTGCAAAACTTAGAATTTGAAAACTATAAAACATTGCTGAAAAAAATTGAGAAGACCCAAATAAATGACAAGACTTCCCATGTTCATGGGCTGGAAGGCTTAATATTGTTAAAAGGGCAATACTCCCCAATTTGTTCTACAGATTTAACGCATTCTCTTGCAAAATCCCAGCATACTTTTTAATAGAAATTGACAAGCTTATTTTAAAATTTATATGGAAAATCAAGGGTCCCGGAATAGGTAAAATAATCTTGAAAAAGAACATAGTTGGAAGACTCATACTTCCCAATTTCAAAACTAAAGTAATGATGAGAGTGTGCTATTGGTATCAAGAGAGACACACAGATCAATGGAATAGAACTGAAAAGTCAGGGGAAAAGTAACCCCCCTCGAACATCTATGGCCAACTGATTTTTGACAAGGGTGCCAAGACCATTCAATGGTGAAAGAATAGTCTTTTCAACAAATGGTGTTGGGACAACTGGCTATCCACATGCTATGGAATGAAGTTGGACCCCCTATCCCACACCATACATAAAAATTAACTCAAAATGGATAAAAGACACAAATGTATGAGCTAAAACTATAAAACTCTTAGATAAAAAACATTGGTTACCCTGGATTGGGCAATAGTCAGTTTCTTAGATACTACATCACAAGCATTTCCATTTCAAGGTGTGTACCCAGGGGAAATGAGAACATTACGTCCCTGCAAAAACTTGTGAATGTTGATAGTAGCATTACTCATAAACAGCCAAAGAGCAGAACAAATGTCCATCAACTGATGAATGGATAAACATATTCATAAAATGGAATGTGACTCAGCAATAAACAGAAATGAAGTACTGATACATGCTACAACATGTACAGACTTTGAATACATTATGCTAAATAAAAGAAGTTAGTCACAAAGGACCATGTATTAAAATATTCCATTTAAAATGGTCATGAAGAACCTAGGGGCAAGATGGGAATAAAGACACAGACCTAACTAGAGAATGGACTTGAGGATATGGGGAGGGGGAAGGGTAAGCTGTGACAAAGTGAGAGTGGCATGGACATATATACACTACCAAACATAAAATAGATAGCTAGTGGGAAGCAGCCGCATAGCACAGGGAGATCAGCTCGGTGCTTTGTGACTACCTAGAGGGGTGGGATAGGGAGGGTGGGAGGGAGGGAGACGCAAGAGGGAAGAGATATGGGAACATATGTATATGTATAACTGATTCACTTTGTTATAAAGCAGAAACTAACACACCATTGTAAAGCAATTATACTCCAATAAAGATGTTAAAAAAATTCCATTTATATGATATGAAATATCCAGATTACACAAAACCATAGAGGCAGAAAGTAGACTGGTGGTGGCTTAGAGCTGGGGAAAGTGGTGGTTGGGTGGAAATGGGGAGTGACTGCTAATGAATATGGGGTTTCTGTTTGGGGTGATGAATATGCTCTAAATTTGATTTGGCTGCACAACTCTGTGAATATACTACAAACCATTGAATTGTACCCTTTAAGTAGGTATACTGTACGGTATATGAGTTATATATCAACAATGATGTTACAAAAAAATAAACTCGGCAGACTCCAGGAAAATAAAAGATGATGGCATATATCAAAGCTGTGATAGTGGGTTGAAGAGAGGGATTTGAGATCAGTTTAGGAGTTAGCATGCACAGGACTTGAAGACTTGGTTGATCAGTTAGGAGGGTTGATCTGGTTTTAGTGACTCAAGTTTAACAGTATCTCCTTGAGAGCTTTCATGTTAAGATGGAGCAATGATGTTAGATCATCAATGGCTCCTCCCCCTAAACCTAATGAAATAAACTAAAACAATGAAAAACTAGTTGGCAGAGGAAGAGGAACAGCACTTAGCCCAGGATAGTTACTCAGTTACATTGTTGTAATAAAGCTGCACCAGTTGTTAAAATATTAAAATACATCCAGGATGGTTGGTGAATAGCTGCTGCCTGGAGCCACCTACCTCCTCCCCCTCCACCCTCTCCCCCACCAACCTCCGCAAAGCTCCCAGCTACCGTGGCCACCCCGGCTTCTACCCCTGCCCTCCACCTTCCCTCTTAAGAGACCTCCTCACAACTAAAGCATTAATTAACTGTTAGCTGCCACAGGGGCCACCAGGACATTGCTGGAGCATTATGGCTCGTTCTTGTTCTAATTGGTGATATTTTGAAAAGAGGAAGTTCAAGGGAAAACTGCCCATGGTCAGCTAGCCAAGGGTGGAGGTGGGATTTACCCAAGACAGGCTAACCACTATGCTATTCTTCATCTAGTTTCCCGAATTTTTTGATCTTTTCTCTGTAGTCTTATATAAGTTAATTTCAGTAAAAGTTCTCTGAGTAACTGAAAAGAAAATATATTCTCTCTGTTATCAAAATTTAGAGTTTCATATAGGGCTATTAGATTGATGTTTTTCAATTATATTATTCAAACATTATGAAAATTAAGTTTAATTTTTACTTTAAAAATATGGCTATAAGAAAATTAAAATTTATATATGTGATTCTCATTATATTTCTATTGGACAGAATTGCCCTAGACTCTTTTTTTTTTTTTAACTGTTATTAACATTTTGTTAAATTTCCATTTGATCTCTTGTTTAGCATGTTTTTTAAAAAAATTATTAATTAATTAATTAATTAATGGCTGTGTTGGGTCTTCGTTTCTGGGCGAGGGCTTTCTCTAGTTGCGGCAAGTGGGGGCCACTCTTCATCGCGGTGCGCGGGCCTCTCACTGTCGCGGCCTCTCTTGTTGCGGAGCACAGGCTCCAGACGTGCAGGCTCAGTAGGTGTGGCTCACGGGCCCAGTTGCTCCGCGGCATGTGGGATCTTCCCAGACCAGGGCTTGAACCCGTGTCCCCTGCGTTGGCAGGCAGATTCTCAACCACTGCGCCACCAGGGAAGCCCACCCTAGACTCTTATGCCTCATTATTTATCAACACTTATTAGTATGTGCCAGGCCCTGTGTGGGCTGTAGATGCATTACTCTGATCACTTTCAAGACAGTCTGCTGTGGGACCATTAGCAGATGGATGGTCCCCAGCTGCGGCACTGTGAATGCTGAGGCCACGTTCCCTTCCCTGTCCCCTTAACCACTGCTCCCAGCCAATGACTGAGTAGCAGATACACTAATGCCAGCCTTTCCCGCCTGATGTGGGATTCCTCTAACAGGCAATTTTGGCTCACAATTCCCGTTGATCTGGCTGACCCTTTCTTATAACTGTACTGTGATTGGTCTGAGGCTCTTCCCAGCCAATCCTCCTTCGCCTTGCCCTTTCACAGGTGTCACATCAACACTGCAGTCTGAAAGTTTTGCCACCTACTCCTGCTTCTCTTCCCCTTATTCTTCACAGACCTTTTCCCCCAATAAGTCCCTTGTATGTCTAATCCCTTTTTAGCATTTGTTTCTTGGAGCAGCAGTCCTCAACCTTTTTTGGCACCAGGGACCAGTTTTGTGGAAGACATTTTTTCCACAGACCGGGGATGGTTTCGGGATGATTCAAGCACATTACCTTTATTGTGCACTTTATTTATATTATTATTACATTGTAATATATAATGAAAATAATTATACATCTCATTATAATGCAGAATCAGTGGGAGCCCTGAGCTTGTTGTCACTTGCCACTCACTGATAGGGTTCTGATATGCGTCTGCAAGCAATTGATTTATTATGGTCTCTGTGCAGTCAAACCTCTCTGCTAATGATGATCTGTATTTACAGCCACTCCCCAGCGCTAGCATCACCGCCTCAGCTCCACCTCAGATCATCAGGCATTAGATCCTCATAAGAAGCGCGCAACCTAGATCCCTCACATGTGCAGTTCACAGTAGGGTTCGTGCTCCTATGAGAATCTAATGCTGCCGCAGACCTGACAGGAGGCAGAGCTCAGGCGGTAATGTGAGCGATGGGGAGTGGCTGTAAATACAGAAGAAGCTCCCCTGGCTCACCTGCCGATCACCTCCTGCTGTGCAGCCCGGTTCCTAACAGGCCACAGACGCTACTGGTCCGTGGCCTGGGGGTTGGGACCTCTATCTTGGAGGATTGGAACTGACTCTGTGTTTAGCACTTTACAAATGTTAACTCACTTAATCCGCATAAGAATTCCATGAGGGAGGACAATCATTACCCCTTTTAATCAATACAAACACAGAAGCCAAGCAAAGAAGTTAAGCAACCCTGCCAAAGATCAAGGAGCATTTAAGTGGTAAAGGCAGGATTTTAACCCAGTCTGGCCCCAGAGTGCATTCATTTAATCACTACACTACACTGCCTTTTGATCTTTCACGGGGTGGCACTAGTTTCAGAAAACACTCATGCTGCATGGTAGAATGTATTCTGGTTAATACAGAGAGGAAGTACAGTATACTAAATAAAACTCAATGGTCAAGAGTACATATGGTCTAGTCTGCATACCAGCTTTAATTGACAGAGAATAAGGTAGCATTCAGAGCATGAGAAAAAATGATAATATCAATAATATATTAAATACTATCAAATATAATGAATACCATCTGATAGTATTTAATTTATATTAATTATTTAATTATAATATTAACTACATTTAAATTAATGGTTAATAATTATTAATATAATAAATTATTAATACCATGATATTTTATGGTATTTTCATATATATCTTGATACTTATACTTTTAGACAAATATTTCAGAGACCACATTAGAATTCTTTTAAACTGATATGTATGTATTGTTAAGTGACAAAAGCTGACTAATAATGAAATATGAGCTCATTAGTGTTTTTTTAAAGAGTAGTTTATGTGCATAGAAAAGTTCTGAAATCATACAAAAGAAAATGTTAATAGCAGTTGCCTAAGGGATGCAAATTCTGGCAGGAGATGGGAAAAGAATCTAGAAGATATTTCTTTTCACTTTCCAACCTTTTGTACTTTGCACTTTTTAGTCATAAGACTGAATTTCTTTTGTAATATAAATGAAATATTAAAATGAAATCTTAACAAATTATCATGAATGATTTAGTTTAAAAAGAATACTCATGAACATAATTCATTGTATCATTTTACCAACCCCATGAGGTATAAATGGCAGGTATTGCTCCATATTACATATAAGAATATATTTACATTCTTTTTATCAATGAAGCCCATACATTATAATAAAAGCACAGCATATCTATAATTATAATTTTCCTCATTAATTCATTCATTCAACAAATATTTATTGGGCATTTATAATGTGCCAGGTTTTAATAGTGGCTTAGCACTAAACCCTGTAGATTTGTAGTAATGTAGTAATGAACAAAACAGAGAAGTTTCCACTGTCATGAAACTTAACATGCTTACTGGGTGAGGAAAGAAATTAGATAATAAAGAAGCATATCAGTTTAATACTATGTAGAGAATTATCATGGACAAATATGATGGATAATATGACCCACTAATATGACTGGGAAGGCTCCTTAGATGGGGTGGTCAGGAGATGCCTTTTTGAGGTAACTTTTAAGTTGAGATCAATGACAAAAAGGAGTGATGTGAAGACTGGTGGGGAAGTAATCTAGGCAGAGGGAACAGCTAATGCAAATTCTCTAGTGTGAGAATGAATTTGATGTATTCAGGGACCCCCTGGAGTGTAGCAGGGTAGGGAGGAGGAGAGCCAGTACTACACGAGGTAGCAGTGAGGCAGATGTCAGATCATGTAGGACTTTTTAAGCCATAGTAATGAGTTTAAGGAGTTTGGCTTTAATGTTTAGTGCAGTGGGAACCACTTGGAGGGTTTTAAGGAGAAATTGCTAGATCTTATTTAGAGAAGTAAGAGAGAGGACACAGGGTGATCAGTTAGGAATCTACTATTGTCGAGGCAAGAGATGATAGAAACTTGGACTAGGGTATTGGCTGTGGAGATGGAAATTAGAGAAGGTAGAGTTCATGGGACTTGCTGATGGAGTACATGAAGAGGGGGTGAAAAGAGAGAACAATAATGAAGAATTAAAATGTAAATTTTTGTCTTGAGCAACCAGATGGACCTTGGGGCTCTTAATTGAGATGGAAAACCAGGAGAGGAAGAATCAAGAATTTTATTTTTTGATCCTGTTATGTTTAAGCTACCTATTAGATATCCAAGAGATATCCAGCCACGGGTTGAATATTGTTAAAAAAGAAATAACAGTCTCAAAATGGAGTCATTTGTCCCCCATGAGAGCAAATCCAGACTTAAAGAAGAGGCAATCTCATGATAAAACCCTTGCCAGTTCTCCTCTCCTAAAAAAGCCTAAAAAATAATTGTTTCTTTTCTTTTGCTAATAACTCCCTTACCTCACCCTTCTTCCTATAAAAGCCTTCCATTCTGTATAACCTCTAGGAGTGCCCTTCTAGTTGCTAGATGGGATGCTGCCTGATTCATCAATCACTGAATAAAGACAATGAGATCTTTTTTTCTTAAGATTTTTTTTTGATGTTGACCATTTTTAAAGTCTTTATTGAATTTGTTACAATTTTGCTTCTGTTTTTTGTTTTGATATTTTGGCCACGAGCCACGAGCAAAGTGAATCAGCTATAAGTATACATATATCCCCTCTTTTTTTGGATTTCCTTCCCATTTCCTTCCCATTTGCTCCCCAACCAGGGATCGAACTTGCACCCCCTGCATTGGAAGGCAAAGTCTTAACCACTGGACCGCCATGGAAGTCCCAAGACAATTAGATCTTTAAATTTACTTGGTTGACTTTTGTTTTTTAACCACATACATGTCTGAAGTTCCCAGAAAGGTCAGGGCTGGAACGACAGGCATATTGATAGCTTTTAGGGCTCCAGAATTGAGGTTATCTGGAGGAGCGTGTGGATATGAAGAGGAGGGGGCCAGTACAGCATCCTGGGGAAAGCCAATGTCTGGAAGTCAAGTACAGGAGGACGGCCAAGAATTTCAGAAGGAGCAGCTAGTGAGGAAGGATAAAAAAAAGCAAGTGAGGCACCACACTGTGCCTTTCAAGAAGGGTGTGGTGACAGAATGCTGCAGGCAGTCAAGTAAAAAGAATGTTAACATGCAGATTACTAGTGTCCTAGAAAGGGCCTTTCAGCGAAGGGGTGGGGAAATCAGCCAACTGGATTGAGTTTAGGAGAGAATGTGAAGTGAGGAGGTGTAATGGCAACTATTTTCATTTGACTGATTAATACTTTCTAAAGACAGTGCACATTTTGATTTGCATTTGTATTTACAAATGCTTGAGGAAAAAAACCCTTAAATATTTGTTACAAGCCTGCGTCTTGTTCCATGTGAATTTCTGATTTAGCATCTCTGTAACTGCTGCATTACAAAAAACTGAGGGATCATATACATCCTAAAGTGCATAATATACATCCTAAGTGCACTAAACACGTACAGCTCAATGGTTTTTTGTGTTTTTTTGATTAAATTAATTTTTATTGGAGTATAGTTGCTTTACAATGTTGTGTTAGTTTCTGCTGTACAGCAAAGTGAATCAGCTATAAGTATACATATATCCCCTTTTTTTGGATTTCCTTCCCATTTAAGTCACCACAGAGCACAGAGTAGAGTTCCCTGAGCTATACAGTCTCAATGGTTTTTTAGGTATGCGTACACCTGTGTAAGCATTGTTCAGACCAAGATACAGAATACAAAGTGAACCCATAAGGTTCTCTTGTACCCCGTTACAGTCTATAATCCCCCAGAAGTAAACCAATATTCTGACTCATACAAACACCCATTAGCTTCCCTACAAAATTTTTCAAAGGAAACAAAAGAAAACTCTGACGTGCATTTAACTGGAAACTGCTTTAGTGTAAACTTACCTATTGCCTTCGTTAAGTATAAATGCCAATCATTCGGCGCCAAAATCCTGAGGCAAATTTTTAAGCCGTTCCTCTCCGAAGTCCCGCCCCCCTTTCTACACCACGCCCTCCGCTCACTCTTCCTCCAAAATGGTTTAGAGCAAAGCAGAAGGTAGGACGAGAGACCCCTTTTCTGTCATGCGCACTAGGGAACAGGCGCGCTCCCTTTTTCTCTGCTCCACCAACCCACTAGGACCTGGCTTCGTCATGCGCATTGAGAGTTTTCAAGGCGCGCGCGCGCGCGAGCGCCGTCGCGCCCATGCGCACGGGCCGATCAGCCTGCGCGGGCGGAAGTGAGGAGGCGCTGCGCGGAGTGAGGGCTCCCGCGCTTGCTGTGGGTGGGCGAGCGGCCGACATGGCGCCCTCCCGGAGTCTCAGGATCCCCGTGGCAGTGCTGCTGCTGTTGCTTTGGGGGGCTCCCTGGACCCACGGGCGGCGGAGCGACGTGCGGATCATCACGGACGAGAACTGGAGAGAGTTGCTGGAAGGAGAGTGGATGATAGAATTGTGAGTGCGGGGCGGTGGTCTCGGGGCCCCCTCGGTGGGCCGGGGTCCTAGATCCAAGTCTGGACCCCCGCTTTCATCCCCGTTCGTCTCATGCGAGTCCCAGACTCCCCGGGACTGCGACTCCGAGCCGCGGGGCGGGAGCCCCCGACTCCTCGCGATCCCCTAACTCCTCTTGGGATCCTCCGCAGCCTTGGTCCCACCTCCTCCTCGTTTCTGACCAGGGGATAACTCTGTTAAGTTTCTTCTAAAGCGTGCACCCTAGTTCGGTTGCTAGGACTGAGGTGCGCCTGTGAGGTTACGTTCAGCTTTGAATTCTCTCAACTTTTCTTCATGGCTTTGGGGTTGAGGGTGGTTGGTCTGTGTAGTTCCTATACAATTATTTATTTTGGAATGAGTCTTCACAGACTGACAGACTTATTTCACCAGACTCTACAAAGGAGGAAACTGAGTGAACCTCTCCTCTCTTTTTGTCTCATTATCCTTAAAAATTAGTCCACTTACAGTGTTAGAACTTGAGACTCTTAGTTTATTTTAAATGTTATTTTATGGATTAGGCATATTTTTATTTTAAATGCCAAGTAAATTCAAGTTGCGTTATTTAAACATCTGCGTTCCCTTTATCATTTGTTGTTGTTGTTGTTGTTTTCTTTGCCCACGTTTCATTTTTCTTTTGGGTGTGTGTTTTTGCAAAGTACTGAATGTCTTGGGTTATTACTCTTATGCCTCTCTAAATGGTATTGCATTCAAAAAATTAATGTACGAGTGTGATTATAAACTCTTAAAAGAGCGTCAGGTCGTCATTTATTGTTCAGATAAAACCATGTGTCTGTGGTGATTCCGTTTTAATAATGTCCCTTCTGCATCGGTAGATAATAAACTGTCTGCCTTTGCTTTAGTCACTAAATTGGTGGTGGTGGTGACGGCGGTGGCAGAATTATTAGTGGTACTAGTCATTATTCATTAGTAAAAAACACCATTACTGACTGTTAACTGTGTACTAAACACTTCTAAGCTCTTTACATACGTTATCATATTTAATTCTTTACAAATTCTGTAAGATAGGTATCATTTCCCGCATTTTACAGATGAGAGACATATCTAAAAGCTTTAATTAACATGTCCAGGTATTGCCATAGTGGCTTTCTTTTTGTCTTCAGAAACTAACACAGAGTAGACATGCAGATGTTGTTAGAATAACCCCCTTCCTTAACAGGGTTCAGGCGGGCTTTTTTCTGGGTGGTTGGGTTGCCAGTTAAGGAGGGAGGTGGAGGTGGACATCCCCAAGGGAGAACCCAGAAGGTCACATCAGTAACTCCTGAGTCATAAAGTCAAACAAGGCATAGAACGTTTATATGCAGGATACAATAGGGGAAATGTTTATATAGTATGCATGTAATCTGTAACTCAGTGAAATGAATTTTCAGGCACCGTTGAAGATGCAGGGGAGAGGAAATACAGCCAGGGACAGCATTTGGTTTTCATTGTCCTCAGTACCTTGTTTTAGATTGTGCCCGTAAAATATTCACAATTTCATAAATAATGTGTTGAGCAATTGTGATTATGAACTTTTATGCAAATTCAGTCAAGTATTACTCAAGGAGATTTTTATTAACTCATTTGATCAAACTATATCAATACAGCAGTCAGAAGTGAAGTATTTGGGGATTTGAATTAGAGCATCTGTATGAAATTAAGAGTATACCATAGTATTTTTCCCCCTAGCCTACTGAATATGAAGTTGTCTCTAAAAAGCACCTAAGAAACAAAAGGAACTTGAAAAAGTATCTAGTATTTCTAACGATAGTCTGCTCTTATTACAAGTTAGTTATCTGCGTTAAATCTGCCCTGATCAGGAGTTATGTTACAGAGATATTTTCATTGTAATTCAATTTATTGTTACGGACTTTAGCTTTTGTGTATGGTACTAGTCTTGTTCCACAATGCATATTACTTTTAAGAATTTTATTTTCATAAAATAAGTCAAAATAGAATGAAGTACAGAAGCTGTACTCTTGTGTTTAACAGGTACAGGCTTTATTCTTCCTGGTTCCATTAAAAAAAAACTGAGGTAAATTATGAGGTAATATACAATAAAATGGGAAGAATCAAATCCTAGGAAAGATTCAGGGCCTTTTAAGACTGAATACCAGAAGAGTAATTAAAATGCTAATATGCTTGGCCACAGATTTATAAACCTGAGATTGACCAAGGTCTGGGCAAAGAATTTCATTTGGCCTGCCTAGTATTTGTGTCTGGGTTAAGTTTTGAGGTAGTATTTTTACATAAAAATGCAGATTTTCAGCTCCTTTTAAATTAGAATAGCCTGCTGCACTGGGCCAGCTGTCCTGGACCTGTCAAGCTAAGTAGTGTTTCCTTCCTTAAGATGAGGCACGTGTTTCCTGTTCACCACAGCGGTGGGTGCTTCCTCTTTTTTTACTAGCACCTTGGCACTTGTGACTCCTGCACATACCATTGTTAAAACTGATGAACTCCAAATTTGGCTTTGAGCTTTCTGCCCACCTTATAATAAGAGAAATCCAAAGGTTTTTAAAGAGCTGTTTTGCACTTGAAAAAGGCCTTGTGTCTTAAAAACATTCTCAGAATTACTTTTCTGTGATTAGCATTATCAATTCATAGTTCTTGATTTCCAGAGTGTTCGACTCACACTTAAAACCTTTTCATCTTCACAAAATTAACCACTTTGCTGTCTTGTTTTTAGTATAAAATATTCTTCACAAGTTACACATTTTAGAATTTTTATCCCAATATAATCATATTAGAGTGTTTAACTTTTTAAAAAACTATTTCTTAGTTATGCTCCATGGTGTCCTGCTTGTCAGAATCTTCAACCAGAATGGGAAAGTTTTGCCGAATGGGGAGAAGATCTTGAGGTTAATGTTGCAAAAGTGGATGTCACAGAGCAGCCAGGTACTGTAAGTCTGTGGTTAATTTTGTTTCGTTGCAGATTGGGATGATCTGTTGATCTGTTTTCCACATTGCTTGATCTTAACTCTACCTTTCACTAGTTTTTAAAAACAGAACTGTCTTCAGCTGGTTAGGCTGACTTACCCACCTCCCTGATGGGGGCTCAGTGTGAAGTGCCGCAAAAAGTGGATTCCCTGGTTGGGTATGGCAGCTTACTTCTTTTCTGTATTGCTCTAAGGGACCTTGGAGACATCTCCCTCCCCCAACTCTTCCCTCACAGAACTGCCTGTGATCTTTTTTCCTTTGCATCTCAGGCCCCAGAGTAGTATGTAAGACGTCTGTGAGAAGCCCTAGAACATTGCGGCTCAGGTGAACATTGGTCAACCCGGCATTTGCATCTGTATGAAGCTTCAGAATAAGGAGCATGTGGTTGAGGTTCTTTGTAGAGTCAAGGTCACATTCCCTGTGTGTGAGTCGTCTAAATCTCTGCAATTGGGTTTCAAATTTAATCCGTTAACTATGATTTGAGGACATTGGCTGTTAATTACAAAGCCCTCATGGTTGTGGCCTCCTGACTTGGCCCCCTGGAGAAGTGTCAGCCCCTGCCCTTACAGATGCTTCTTCTTACCTGTTCTTGGTCACAGTAAACCTGGATTCTTGATTCTGCCCCTATCCCAAATGGTAATAATTGCTAATATTTGGTGAGCACTTACTATTACAGGTACTGCTCCAAGTGTTTTGCATTTATTATGTAATCCTTACACAACGTTGTGGGATAGATAATATCCCCGTTTTACAGATCAGAAAACGGAGTCATAGATTGGTTCTTAGTTATTTTAGTGTTTAACACATGGTTGATAATGTTAGCTGACGTTGTTATGGCCCACCTTTTGAAAGATTCATAATATTTTCCATTTTTAACAATACCTTAGAAACTCTGTGTTTGTTTTTTGATTATCAAATGCAATTTCATTTGATTTTAGACCTAAGACCACAGTTATATTGTGCTGTCCCATGACTCATTGCTAGTAATCTTATAGTAGTATAATTGACCAAATGTTTATACATATATATATGTTCACAAATGTCTTCAATATTCAGATTTTACATACTTTTAAGTGGAGATAATGTATAGTAGTTTTTTTTTCAGTTGCTTTAAGTACATAATTGGAATTTCTTTCATTGTTTATATTACAGAGCTCAACTATTTTTAGGTATAATTTCATATTCTTTGCCTATTAGTATTCAAGTAATTCAGAGTCAGATTTAAGTAGTAAGTGATTGGCCCATATAAAACCTGCTATGTGTTCTTTCTTGTATTTATTTCTAATCTTTCTTTATCATTTGTAGGACTAAGCGGACGATTTATCATAACTGCTCTTCCTACTATTTATCAGTGAGTATTTGAAGATTCTGTAGTTACGAAAGATGCATCACAGTGTAATCAGAATAGTAGACCTCTAGCCTAGATCATGTTTAAAGAGCATTATATTCAGTAAGTTTACTAGAAGGCTTACTTTGCTTAGTGCTATCCTAGGTGCCTTTAGATAGATGAATGATGTATGAAACAATCTGTGATCCCAAAGATTTGTAATTGTTTTAGAAGATGATGTGCACGAGAAATGGTGTGATACCATTCAGCTAGTAAGTGATTATGAGCGCAGAGTTGTGGTTAAGTACTGTAGGAAATTTGGTAAGGGAAAAAAATTGCTGCTTTGGACTGGTTCCTGGAGAATATGGGGTTTAAACTCAACCTTGGAGGTAGCATTTTCAAGAGTGCAGAGTAAGCATTCCATCCTGAGAACAGTCTCATAAACAGTTATAATTAGGAGCAGGGTATGTTCAAACATTAGCTATAAGAAAGTGCTGTAGCTCAGCCTTGGGGACAGTGGTAGGTGAAATGGTTGTTAAGGCAGAATAAACAAGATTATGTAGTCTGCAGTGTCAGGTTTTTTAGTTTGTCTTTATCTTCTGAACTGGCCATAAGAAATCTTAAATCTCTGTATCTGCCCTGAACCTTAATGTTCATCTAGCTGGTGGGTTGAATGCCAGGAGGCACTTCTCTCCTTCACTTAAAAGTTACGAAAACAAGAAGTCGGTGGTTCTGTGTGTTTCTCGATTTTCCTTGTCTTTTTTTCATGTTTGTATCTGTTTCCCTGTACCTTTTTATTTGCCACTACTCCCTTTGTATATGTTTAAATGTCTCTTCTCTGTCTCTGTAAGTGCTTCTCTCCGTTTTTACTCAGTCCTTTTCTCCACATGCCCCTTAACTGGCTAGTCAGTCTCCCCCTTGTCTCAACACCCCCTGAAATTTTCTGGAATTTCCTGCCTTTTTCTTTTAGTAACGTTGTTTATCATGCCCATTCCCCTAATTTCTGCCTGCTGAAATCCTACCTATCCTTCAAAAACAGCTCAAATGTCATTTCCTCCGCAAAACTTTGGGTTTTTGAGTGGGGGCTTCCTTGTTGTCTTTGGCTCTGGATGGATAAAGGATCCTCTAATCATACTGTAGGTAGTGGGGAGCTATGGAAAGTTTTTGCGCTTAAGTGATAAAAATTGAAGTGTTCATTGAGTAGAGTTAGACTGGCAGTATTATTTAAGATAGTTTAGAAATGGTGAGGATGTGGGAACAGGGAGAGCACTTACGATCCTGACAGAGCTCTGTGCATTGGGAATGGGAAGGAGGAGGTGGCTGTCAGGAAGAACGCAAAGCCGAATGTCACTGCATCAGATGCCTCCAGCGACTTAAAGCATGATGGCTGTGGAAGCTCTTTAACAATAGCTAATAAATAATAAATGTCAGGCGCGATTCTAACCGCTTTTTCATGAAGTCATCTCTTTAATGTGTGTATTGTGGCTTAAAAATAATTTTCTGAGATATATCTACGTACTGCATTTCTTTTTCTCCCCAGTTTTTTTTTTTTTTTTTCTTTAATTATTTATTTATTTATTTATTTATGGCTGTGTTGGGTCTTCGTTTCTGTGCGAGGGCTTTCTCTAGTTGCGGCAAGCGGGGACCATTCTTCATCGCGGTGCGTGGGCCTCTCATTATCGCGGCCTCTCTTGTTGCGGAGCACAGGCTCCAGACGCGCAGGCTCAGTAATTGTGGCTCACGGGCCTAGTTGCTCCGCGGCATGTGGGATCTTCCCAGACCAGGGCTCGAACCCGTGTCCCCTGCATTGGCAGGCAGATTCTCAACCACTGCGCCACCAGGGAAGCCCTCTCCCCAGTTTTTTATTGAGACATAGTTGACATATAACTACTTACTGTGTTTCATAGTTTTATTATTTGGAAGAGTAACAGTAACAGTCTTACGACTTATGATTGTTTAAAAATATAACCTCAGTGTTTAATTAAATTTGGGGCTAGGATGTCAAGGGTAGGTAATTAGTGTAATTTGCTACTTGTGCATTGCTGATGATTTTGAAGATTAGGATTGATTGTAAAATGAGGTTATAGAAATAGCAGAACAAAGTTTATTTATTTGGTGCTGATTAATATTTACTTGTGATCTTCTTTAGTTGTAAAAATGGTGAATTTAGGCGCTATCAGGGCTCAAGGACTAAGAAGGACTTCATAAACTTTATAAGTGAAAAAGAGTGGAAGAGTATTGAACCGGTTTCATCATGGCTTGGTCCAGGTTCTGTTTTGTAAGTATGAGGGGTTTTTCTCTTATTTATTTCAGGATTAATTGGGACATATATTTCATGTAAATAAAGCATATATACTTAGTTTTAACTCTAGGACTCTTAAGATACGTTCAGATTTACTATGTGATATTTTCAGTTTGACTTTATCTTCTAAGTCCAGTGCATACTGTGATCCTTGTTAATGTAGAAGGAGGCATTCTATAGAATTAAGCTGAAAGTCTTTTTAGGAATATTTTAGCTCTGTAAATATGGTCATCTGTATCATCAAAAACTAATAAATCCCCTTAAGAGTGTGAGCGATATAATAGGTAAAACTATCATTTGAGGGTTTTTTTGTTTGTTTTTGTTTTTTAAAATATTTATTTATTTATTTGGCTGTGCCAGGTCTTAGTTGCGGCGTGTGGAATCTTTAGTTGAAGCATACGGGCTCTTAGTTGCGGCGCACGGGATCTAGTTCCCTGACCAGGGATCGAATCCGGGCCCCCTGCATTGGGAGTGCGGAGTTTTAACCACTGGGCCACCAGGGAAGTCCTTATCATTTAAGCTTAGCATTTGGATGAGAAGCCTCAACCATATACCTACTCATGCTACCTTTAGATTTCAGTTCTTGATTTAATGTGATTGAATTATTCCACCTGTCTGATAGCTTTTTGTACGAATAGTACGGATGAACGATGAGCCCGATGACATGACTAACCACTGAGCTTTATATGTAGGTAGAGGGTACATTTCTCCATAGCAGCTCGCTACGGAGCAGTAGGATTGGGCATAACTAACGCATTTTCTGAACCTTCCTTCGGGAGCAAGGCCTCACGGGTCGTTTGAGAGACCTCTGGGAATACTGAGTTTTGCTGAGGCCACCATGGACTCATCCTGGTGTGGCTAAGCTATCTCTTCCTGTCCTCTTACCACACTTGCCTTTGGAGGATGGAGAGTGTAAGCGATAATGCTCTGGATCTGGGAGTGGGGGCATGATCATCCCTAAGCAGTATTTTGAAAAAGAAAGTTCATCTTTAGGACCTTTTCCTAACACCTCTGAATTGAACTGTCAGAATTCCCCCACTGAACCACCATGCCCAGCCCAAATAAGGCACTTGCTCTTCCTGATAGAATCTAATTAGCACAGACTACAGTGAGACAACAGAGTGATACATGTTTCAGTTCCTTGTTCCTATTCCCATTTTGTGTTTTAAAGAACAGAAGCAACATGGTTAATGTACCTGTCTGTGTTGGACTGAAAATGTAACTGATTTTTGTTTGAAATCTCATGTCATAAACGATTCTTCCCGTCTCTGGTCGAGGAAGTGGGGGTCGCTTGTAAGTCCCCGCTGACTCCTCCGGGCAGCAGTCCATACCTTTTTTATTGGTAGACTGAGTAAGAGGCGCTCCCAGGGTCAGCTTGGCAGGTTCACCCACCCAGCGATCGGTGATTGGATTAGGCCATCCTGCATGCAAGACCTCTGGCTTGTGTGTGAATTAGTTTATGTGTTAGTGGCCCCACTTCTGCTAGAGAGAACCCACAAAGCTAAGTTTTGGAGCAGGTCGCTTTTCTAACTGCCCATCAAAGCTACTTGGGTTTAATTATGTGAAAATTGTTATTTTTACTTTTACCGTTTTACTTATATGGTAACTTAGCATTTACTTCTTGTGTAATTATTTTGTGTATCATTAAACTATATCAAACTAATGCTCTTGTAAGTTTAATACGAAAGGAGGGTAATTCTTAGGTGGGAAGGATCAACTCAACAAGTGCTCCCAGTCTGCCTTCAGACTCCCTTCTCTACTTTTTCTTTGGAGGATTTTAAGGGTGAATAAGAGTTGCCATTTGCTTACAGTGTGCCTAACTTCAAACCAGTTTGTTCCATAGAGCTTGTAACCTGTACTCAAAGTATATTGGAGAAATCATCAGGTGAAAGGTTAAAGTCAAAACAATAGGAGAAAAGGAAACAAAAATGATCAAGTGTTTTGTTTATGAGGATATCACATAGTGGCAAAAATTCAGAAACTATTAATTTCCATTAACAAACCTTCTTATTATGGGCTTGAAATCACTGATGTATCACTAATCTTGAGTAACAGCAATAAAATCTGTTGTGTTGGGGAAATTATAGAGTAAAAAATAGATATAGGTAACACACATGTATTCTACTTCAAAGCTGTGTATCTGATTCAGTTTTTCACTTGTCTCTTTATTTTAGGATGAGTAGTATGTCAGCACTCTTTCAGCTGTCTATGTGGATCAGGGTATGGGCTGAAATTTTATTTCCATTTTAAACATTTTGACACTGTCACTTTTTAAGAAATGACCATGTTTTTAGTTTATTTTTTTCTTTTGATTTTAGACTTGCCATAACTATTTTATTGAAGACCTTGGATTACCGGTTTGGGGATCATATACAGTGTTTGCCTTAGCAACTCTGCTTTCGGGACTATTATTAGGACTTGTAAGCACTTCATTTTCGGAGTACTGGGAAGAAAAATACTTTAGAATTTCATAATTCAGTATAGTTTCACTAGCTTTATATTGTACATCATATTTCTTATGTTTATTTTTGCAGTGCATGATATTTGTGGCAGATTGCCTTTGTCCTTCAAAAAGGCGCAGACCACAGCCATACCCTTCCAGTAAGTATATTTTTAAATGTTTATTTATTTATTTATTTAAATATCTGTATTTTTATTTTACTTTTTTTTTTTTTTTAAGAGCTCCTGACTTATTTATTTATTTTTATTTTTTTGGCTGTGTTGGGTCTTCGTTTCTATGAGAGGGCTTTCTCTAGTTGCGGCAAGTGGGGGCCACTCTTCATCGTGGTGCGCGGGCCTTTCACTATCGTGGCCTCTCTTGTTGTGAAGCACAGGCTCCAGACGCGCAGGCTCAGTAGCTGTGGCTCACGGGCCTAGTTGCTCCGCGGTATGTGGGATCTTCCCAGACCAGGGCTTGAACCCATGTGCCCTGCATTGGCAGGCAGATTCTCAACCACTGCGCCACCATGGAAGCCCCTTAAATGTTTATTTTTATTCACTATAATCCCATTGATTTCTGTAATAAACACAATCACACATAAAACAAATTGCCTTTCTAGCTTAGGTTTCTAAATATGGAGTGGTGGGGGAAGAGGGATGTATATTTCATGTAAGAATGACAGCCCATTGGATTTAGAAACATAGTTTTTTTTTGGTTTTTATAGTGTGGAGAATTTTAACACTGCATATAACTTATAGATATTTGATAACAATTGACCTGATGTCAATTTGTTTGAAAATTCTGTGATACTCATGGATCCATTTGAATATACTTGGGTCAAAAAAAGTTGAATATATTCCACTCTTGAAGTCTTTTCATTGGTATAGTGACCACATTTGAAGCTTTTTCTTTGTATACTGGTCAAGTCTAAGTTTTTCTGTTAGGTTATTGGGAAAAGCAAATCCTGTAGCTGCTTGAGGATTCTCACTGACGCTGTATTTTACTACACGATGGGTTTATAGAATTAGAATATTCACTGCTGTTTATCTTAATATAATTACCTACCAATCATTTATTTTTAATCTTGAAAATTATACTGTTATGAAGGCCCTCTTATTTGCTGTTTGTAAAGAGCTTTCACTTTCTGTCGTCCCATTTGCTTTTCAGCAGCTCTTTAAAGTAGACTGCATAAGTGATACTCTTCCCATTTTGTGGTTGAGGAAACTAAAGCTCAGAGAGATGAACTGTGTTTCCAAGTTCACACAGAATTGACGGAGCTGAGAGTAGAACCTAAACCAGACTTTTGGCCTGACATTTCTGTTCTGTTGTGTTTCTTGACTTAGGACTTAAACTGAGGTCAAAACTCCTGAAATGAAATCAGTGGAGATTGCATTTACAGTATTCCTCGTCTGTCAAACAACTGATAAGGTTTTTTAAAAAATTTCTTAGATAGTTGCATTGATGCTAAGAAGGACACAGGTAGGGGAGGGAATAATTTTATCCACCAAGGGCCACTGACCTGTAGGAAAAAATATAATAAGCACAGATTACTTAAAAGACAATTAAGTCAGTGAATGTACATTTTATATTTATTTTGCTTCAGAAACCTTAAGCCTAACAACAGATTTGTCTCTTAAGTAACCTGTGACACAACTGATACTAATCCATACTTTAATGTGATATTACCCCTTCTGCAGCAGGCTACAGGATTTTTGAGTTGTTTTCCATTATGTGTGTTTGGCTTAGATTTTGAGTTGCTAGGGAAAGATCCAACTGAGTCTAACTTTAAGCAAAATCAGAATTTATTGGTTCACGTAGTCCAGAAGCCTCAGGGCAGAGTTGATTGGATCCTGGGGCTCAAATGTTTTTATGTTTCTGAATTGCTCAGTTTTCTATGACTTTGCTTGCTCCATTTTGGGCTCTTTTTAGTCCTGAGAATAGAATGACTATAGAAAGCTATAGCTCATCCCGAGTAAGAAGGAAATATACTTCTGCCTGTACTCACCTATCTTTTGGGAAAATTCTGGTGTATTCCACTTGTATAGGGGGCTCACTTTTTGGAACAGTCACTGTAAACCAGGGTTTCTCAGCCTTGACATTGTTGGTCTTTTGGGCTGGATAATTCTTAATCGTGATGAACTGTCTTTTGTACATTATTGAATGTTCAGCAGCATCCCCCTGGTTGCCAGTAGCACCGCCCCTCTCTGTTGTAGCAACCAAAAATATCTTGACACATAGCCAAGTGTTCCCGAGGAGGCAGAATCACTCCTGGTGGAGAACCACTGCTCTACACTGTCGTTTGTGCTCACCACAGCCACCTGGGGTGTGGCATAGGGAAGGGATAACCCAACAGGAAGAGGGATGCTAGGCAGACCAAACAACAGACTGTCCACTTTACGGTAATTCCTTCCCGTAATTTCTTCTACCTTGCACCCCCGTGTTCTTCTTCCCGCTCCGTTCCGGGTTGCCTAGGATTAGGGACGGTCTCGGATCACTGAACAGAGAAAAGCTCATTGGCCAAATTCTGTATTCTGGATCTCAGTAACATGGTGTGTTCTAAGTTTACGTTAACTAGCAACAGTCCCTATTAACAAAGGGAGGGGGGGTATGTGTGTGTGTGCATATTAAAAAATTAATTGAGCTGTATACTTAAGATATGTATCTTATATTATTTGTAATTACACCTTAATAAAATTACACATGTGGAGAAGTGGAAGCATCTTTATGAAACCACTTGAAAAAAAACATGGCTAGGAAAATAGCCTTCAACTTAAGTGTCTGATTCCTTTTCTCCTGGGAGCTGAAACAAGGGTGGTATTGAAGTTTGTCTTAGTATACTTCTTAGCTAGAAGATTTAATAGCAAGTTAATATAAGATTGTTACATTTAATGCAGTCTGTTTTCTTACAACATCCATATGCACAGCATTAATTCTGGTTCATTAATTTCAGTTCAGTTTATGAATAGGTGGATAATAAGAATGAATTTGGTAAGTAAAATGGATCTTCCAAACCAGTTGTTTTTACAGTATCACTTGTTCTTGAAGATAGCTTTTTCCTTTTGGAAATCCAAACATGATTGATAAATAAATGCCGAAGCAATTTATGGGCGTATGAATTGTGTCTTGATTGTACTCTTAACACAACTCTAATACATCAACAAAAGAACATTTCTGGTTTTTATCTTTAAGAAAAATTATTACTAGAATCTTCTCAACCTCTGAAAAAAGTGGAGGAAGAACAAGAGGCTGATGAAGAAGATGTTTCAGAAGAGGAACCTGAAAGCAAAGAAAGAATAAACACAGACTCTGCACAGAATGCCATAAGACAACGTTCTGTGGCTCCTTCATTGGCCACAGATAAATCTAGTTAATTTGTACAAGTATATGCCTATGATTCTGACAAAAACAGAAGATGGATCATTTCATTTGGTTTGAAGTGAACTGTGACTTGCTTGTACATTGCAGGGTTCAGTCTAGATTGTCATTAAGTTGAACAGTCTACCTTCAGGAAATAAAAGTAGCACTATGTGAAAACACAGGATTTGAGAACAGTATGGTGGTTCAAACAGTTGTTTAATTTTTGAAAAATCTGGTGCCAAGCAATAAGATTTCTGTATGTTTGTTTCATAATAACCTTTTCAAGTCTGAGTTGAAAAATTACATTTCCCAAGTATTGCATTATTGAGGTATTTAAGGAGATTACTTTAGAGAAAAAGGTTTCTCATTTGATACAATTTTTCTCAGTTTCACTGTGTGAAAAAAAGAACATATTTCCCATTAATGGGAACTTTGCCCATTGTCTCAAGAAATGTGTATTTCAGTGACAAGTCTGAGGTCCTTTCAGAGGTAAAGTCCAAAATTTAGTCATAGCTTTAGAGTATGCAACTAATAAAAGCTACCTTACTTTAGTTACAGTTTTCTACATATGATAATACAGGATATGTTTAGGAAGATTTTATAAGCCCATGATGTTGTCTTGATTCCTATAAAAGGTTGGTTGCCTTTTTGTTCTCCTCTGTTCAGTGTATGATTTGTATTTTTCTTACCATGAGTTACATTTTTCATTTTCCAAATTGGATAATTTCTTGGAAATGTTTTTCATGTTTTAATAAATTGTTTCAAACTGAAGTTTACTGAGGAATCCTTAAAAGTGAAGAGGCATCTACTGATAATTTAAAATCTTGGCTACTTGTTTCAGATTTTACATCATTCTTGTTGAACCTCTACTTGAACTTTTTTTGGATGTGAAGGTGAACATTCCTGATTTTTATTTGATTTTGTGGAAAAGCCTTGGTATTTTACATTTTGAAAATTCACAGAAGCTTAATTTGATATAAAGTTAGCATTCTACTCAGGAAAAAGCATCTTGTAGTGTATGTTTTCAGTGTATATTTGTCCTCATACAGAAAGTTCTTAATTGATTTTACAAAGTCAATGTATGCTTGATGTCTTAAACTCATAAAAGTCTTATGTTTTTGAAAAGACAAACTCCATATTCTACTGTACTTTCTGTTGTGTGGTATTTCACAGGTGGGTATCAGCAAGGTGGGACATTTAATATATTTTTACTCCTTGAAGAGTTTAAGAATAGAGTTTTCACTTTACAGCAAAAGAGGGGGTGGGCGGATGTGTGCGGTGGCAGTAGAGAACTGTATTAGCTACAAGAAGGGGAAAAAGCATAAATATTTAGAATGGATCACCTCTCCATTATGGTAATAGACAATTTCTGTAATGTCCCCTTTCATCTAGGTTCTGCTGCTGTGTGAATCCATTAGACTTACAATATCATAATGTACAACAGTTTTCTTTAAAGGCCTGTCCTTTAGAATATTAAATATTCTGCCATTGAAGAGTTTGGATGTGTAATTTTGTGATTCTTTAGAAAAATAATCTAAGCACAAAATAAACTTTTCTAAGCACTTCACTGAAGCTGAAGGCAAGTGTGATTTCTAGTTGCATATTTAACGATGCTTAATTAATTTGCATTTAACAGTGTTCAAGTGAATATTTGTGTCACTGTGTATATTATATATACTTGATATGTGTAATCAAAAGGCTAGAGTCATACACATCTGTTTCTGTCACTTGAGATGATAGAGAAATGCTGCTCGTTAATTAAGCGTTCTATTTTTCTAGTCTTGTAGTATACATGACAGTATATTTTTAAGTGATTAAAAAATGCAATATATACAGAAGATTACAAGTAGGCTGAACATGTAGAGACTTGATATTTCAGAAAAGAGATGATCTTGTGTGTCTTCAGGATTGTCACTGTAGACATCTGAATAATCAATTTTCTGTCACACCAGAGGCTTACAGAAACTATATTGGGATCATTTTACCTTCAACAGACCCCTTTTGTTTCTGCATTGGTTTAAAGGGGCTCCACATGGCAGCTTAGCAACAGGTCGTCTAGGAGGGAATAAGGTGCAATATCAGCATCCTGGAGAACGCTGCTCCCCACACTGCCTCAGTCATTCAGCTCCGCCACTAAAGTATTGAAATCTGATCACTCCACTAGAAAATGCAGTATTCTACCACGTATTGCCTAAATACTTAAATGGGCAAGACTGACAATAGTTTTAATGAAGGTTCCATAGGGAACATTTTTCATTCATTGAGTATTGGAGCTGTGCTATTTTCCTGTAATAATTCATTTAGTCTGACTCCAGTATGTGATACCTGAGCATTACGTGTCATTCAGGTGAACAGGCTCAGAGAGCTATGGCAGAAATAGGTACAATTTGAAACCACAAGATTTCAAATCATGCTTTTTTTTTCAGCATGAGTACTGCAAGTTTAGCAATTTATATATGAAATGACAATATAAATATAAAAATTTCACTCTTACCAGAATATTGCAACAAATACTATTCAGAAATACCAGAATTCAGTACTTGCAGTCTTGTGTTTTGGGTACTGCATAAAGAATCGAGGTTATTACCATAAATGATGCCTTTGAAAGCAGTTTTCTCTCTAGTCAGTTGTGTTCTTATTGAGCCCGATGCATAAAAAGGCATAGTACTGGACTTGTGATTAGATAAACATTTTTGAATGAACATTTTAACTCATTTTAAAGTTACCTAGGATGTTCTGATTCATTGCATAATCTAAGTTAGAATTCTTTCGATAATTTTTTTCCCAAGCTTTACTGAGGTATGATTGACAAATTACTTTTTTTTTTTTTTAATTTAGTTTATTTATTTATTTGGCTGTGTTGGGTCTTCGTTTCTGTGCGAGGGCTTTCTCTAGTTGCGGCGAGTGGGGGCCACTCTTCATCGCGGTGTGCGGGCCTCTCACCGTCGTGGCCTCTCTTGTTGCGGAGCACAGGCTCCAGATGCACAGGCTCAGTAGTTACGGCTCATGGGCCCAGTTGCTCCGCGGCATGTGGGATCCTCCCAGACCAGGGCTCGAACCCGTGTCCCCTGCATTGGCAGCAGATTCTCAACCACTGCACCACCAGGGAAGCCCTGACAAATTACTTTCGATGTGGGTCTTTTATTAATCATAATTGTTTTGGGTTGGAATTTAAATGAGTGGTCATACTGAGTATAATTGTGTAATTTTAAAAGTAAATTTTAAATTGAATATCCTACTTGCAGATTTAGATATGTTGGTATTTCATATCCAGCAACTTTTGCACCTGTTTTAGAGCCATTGAAATTAGAAAAACATAAGTTTAAATTGGAACTTTGATAATCTATAAGAAGATTCAGTTACATACTTGAACTAAACATCTAAAATGTTCCTTCTCCTTTAATGATTTTTTAATTTTGATTCATTCATTACAAATGGTGATAATATCAGTACTGTATTGTGGCCATTAATGAAATCAGCTGTCCTTCCTTTCTACCCATTTGGCTATGTGTGACATTACTTATAAGCCTGTTCTCATTGTAGTATTACAACTCAGACTGGTTGTATCCTGAAAATGAAAATATAAGAAGTCAGTTGAGCAAATAGAGGTTTGATTTATCTGAAACTTCTTTTAAATCTAAGCATAATTGAGAGAATCATGTTTTAAATTCATTGAAAATATGTTGATACTTCACTTGGAAGAATAACTTAAGTAATTAAGTGTTTTTTTAAACTTCCTAAGCTTCAGTGCTTTACTAAAGCATGTAGTAGAAAGAAGGTTGCTAGTGGGTTAGAATGTATCAACTCAAGTAAGTACTTAGGAAGTTTCAACATATTGCTACCAAGGCATTCCTAAGAAACCTTCTCTAAACTTTAGTCTTTCTGTTGCCACAGAATCAAGTATATACTTGGTTGGAAATTGTAAATGCTCTTAACCCTATCCCTCTGGCCCCAACCCAACTAATGTTCCTGAAACTACTTTAACATATGAACTGTTGTTCTCTGAGCCTGCCTCATTCCATCTGTTGGTTCAAGAGTCAGCTCAAATCCTGTGAGTCCTTTCTGGCCCACAGTCATTTATTTCAGAAAGAAACTATTTTGTGGGTTTCTACCATTCTCTGGCAGTTAAATCATATACTATCTTGTAATATTTCTCCTCTTGCATTTATTATACCAATTAACTGACATGGAGCAACCACAATACATCTCTAGGCCTCGATTTGTGAGTAAAGTGATTTCGGAGGTTCTCTACCTTCAACAAGATAAACATTGCTCTCATTTGTTGTCTCGAAAAGCTGACTGTCAGCTCCTTGAGGCCTGGAACTTATTGTTAGTTTGATACGAAGTGTAGTGTTGGGGGGAGACTTCTGGGCAGAGGTCAAGGGACCTGGCTTCAAATCTTGTCTCCGCCCCTGACCAGGAATGCAACTGCCGCCTCTCTGGACATTGATTTTCGTATTTATGAAATGAGGGTAAGTTGAGTAGTCTAGTGTTCAGATAAATGACTTTGGGGAAATTCTTGAAATGAACATTCAAGTTATTTGTAACTTCAGCTTCCTGGGCAAGTTTCCTAGAATATTAATGCCTTGTGAAGGAAGACAGTGAAATAGTAAAGCTATTAATGTTGACAGTAAGCTGTGTGAGTGTCACTAGGAACTCACTTGGGTCCTCAATCTACTGAGATGGGGGAGCAGGAAAAGAAAAACTCTTCTGCCTTTACTCTCATGTCATCCTTCACACCAGAACCCAGATTTTAAGTTCTGCATTTCTTTGCAGCCCTGTGCTTCAGGGGAAGCTTGACTCCATCCTTGCTTACTAGGGGCAAGTTTAAATCCTATTTTATGTGGATTTTGTGTTTAGTATGCAAAATCTTACGTGTCATTTTGACAGTAACTTGAGTCTTCTCCTGAGAACGGGAGCAGTGTAAATTTGAAGGTGGTAAGAAAGAATTATTTTGCCATTTTGTCCCCTTTGAGGAGGAGGAAGTAAAGGCTGAGGTATGTTTATGTCTTCTGAAATATGTGGGTTGTTTTTTTTTTAGTTTATTTTTTGTTTATCGTCAAGATTAAATGAGATAATGTATGTGAAAATGCCAGTTATAACTTAGCACGTGCAAACTGCTCAATATGGAATGTTTCTTAATCTAATGTTTATGAAAGGGGATTTCAGTTGAATAGCCCTACTGCTTAATAGACTATGTAACTTGCATTGTAATTTGAGCTATTTTTGAAGGCTTTTTTTGCAGACCTGCAAAGAGTATGATTACTTTTTTTGATATGATTTTTGAGCTCCTTATCAATGGATGCTTTGACACATCATTGCTGGAGAAGCCAGACGACTCGATAACTTTCAATTAGATACAGCATGTAAAAATTCTTTTGTTATGTTCGGTGTTTATGTATGAGTTCAGATTGTGCAATGGCCGCAGCCTTCAGGTTGATTTTTAATCCGAGGATACACAAATTGTACAAAACGATGTTACGTGTTCTCCCCCTTGCATATGAGCTTAGAGAGAAATTATAGTACACAAGAACAGGATAATGTGGTGAGTTTTTTTTTTCATTAAATTAAAGGACCATCTTTTATTCTGATATATTCTTCTACTTCTTAATGTTTTTAAAATTAAAAATGCTAAATTAAAAAAAAAACAAAGTTCAGAGTTGACAATCTCTTGTGAGTATCCTAAATTTGGAGAATTTTACTGGGCCACAAAATTTTGAACTCTGAGAACAAACTCATCTAGTCTGAGATGAGTAAACTGAAGTTTCTTCACTAGACAGCTCATAAAAGGCAGTAGAAAGTGAGGATTCAGGTCTCCTCACATTAACTGCTTTCTTCCTACTTCACGAAGTTTTCTCTGAGTGGCGTTAGTGGAAGCCATGCCATGTTATACCACTGCAAACTTAAATGCGCTATTCGTGTTTTTAAATGGAACCCAAGTCTTTGATCAAAAAGGGCTGTTGGCTTATAGATCTATCAGGTGACTATTACTGTACCACTTAGGCCTGTAGTCTCATTTCTCTATGTGTCTGTGTTGGAAAGACAGAATCATCAAGGTGAATGATTATCTTTCAAATTTAGTTGCATTAATAACATTTCTACCTCTTCATATAGGGAGATGAGATTGAATCTGATGCTTGGTACTAAGGAACAGAAAGACCAGTTAGGTACACTGAGGTTCTGTAGCCTTTTTTTTTTTTTTTCTTTTTTTTTTAGTTGAAGCATCATTATAAAACTTATAGTAAGAAGAGAATTGCCCAAGTTAAGTTCATGTGGATCGCATTCATGTCTTGGCACTATGACAGCTTAATGTTTGCTGAATGTATTCATTCTGCAATGTTTACCGCTGACCTTGAGGCAGACCGCCAAAGAAAGCTCCGATGGTGCCAGTTATCAGACTTTGTACAATACAAATTTTATTACAGTATTTTCTATACTCTGTCTCATGATCCCCATTGATTTACATTATCTCTAATGTGAGGTATTGTTAAAAACGCTTTACTTGTGTGTATTGCTTTAGAGTTTACCAAGGGCTTTCACAAGCTTTATTTCATCTGGGTCTCATAGAAACCTTGATTTTAGGGTAGGTATTATTATTATTATTATTATTTTACAGATAAGAAAATTGAAACTCTGAGAGGCCAAGAGACCCGCTTGAGATTACACAACTAGTAAGTGCTGCAATTAAGACTCGAACCTAGGATTGCTGACTTTAGTATAGAGTTAAATGTTTCTCAGATTATCTTCTGTAGAACACTAGTCCCACAAGATGTTTCATGAAGATCTTCATGGTGAAATGAGTTTGGGAAAGCCTGTGTATATTGTTCCTTCTGGATGCTCATAATACATCAGTCCCTGTACCAACAAGACCAGTTTACCTTTGTTCAACCTGGTATTTCCCAGATTTATTTGAATATAGAACCCCTTTTAAAACTAACACACGCTAAACACCCCAAGGCATTAGTATTCCTTAAAGTACACTTTTGGGGGAATATTAGTGTAGTAACTTTTCCTATATTGTACTACCCTAATCTTGTATGGAACTTTTTGTATGGTACCTTATAATTTAAGCTTTGTACTCTTGTCGAATGCTAGCTTCCTGAAAATACACCAAAATCATCCTATTGATAAACTAAAGCTGAGTTTATTGCTTACTATATATGGTAAGGCCAGTCACTACATTGACAGTCTTAGTAGTGTCTTGGATAGAGGCAGGTTATTGATTTCTTTTGGGATCTGGTTTAAGGTGATTTTTTGATCTGAGGGCTTGTTTATGATGGGACATATTAGGGACTACGGTTTTAAAGCAAATTTTGAAAAGTAAACAGTCATTCAATGCCATCTATTGTTCTGAGAAGGGAGTATAAACTTGGCTGAGGGTAAACTGAATAGTCTAGTGTTCAGATAAATGACATTGAAGAAGTTCTTGAACAATGAAGCTATTTGCAACTTTAGCTTCCTGGGCAAGTTTCCTAGAATATAAATACCATGTGAATGAAGACAGTCGAATAATAAAGTTGTTAATAGTAAGCTGTGTGGGTGCAAATGGGTTCAGTTATCCGTATGGCCCCCTTACTGCCATTCTTTGGCCTGAGCTGAAGGATTCACAACTGGGGATGTGATCTCACGATCTTGACTGCAGAGCTTCACCGCTATTTATGGCATCATTATCATGTATCAGGTTTCCTAGATGGTTGTTTCAACATCCATAAGTGTGAGATTTTTCTGTTCTTTTACTGGGTCATTTTTTTAATCATGTGGTGGGATGACAGTTGCATGGTGGCTATAAAACTTGTAGTCACCCATCTGAGGCCCTGTATAACAAATAGCAAGGGAAGGGTTATGACCAGAGTTTATAGAGTTCTAATGCATGAGCCAAGAGTGCCCAAATTAAACTGAAAGAACAGATTTCATTTCCAGTGTAATGAGCCTGCAGTACCAAATATGGGATTATTAGCCAAATTACCCAATTTTGTAATTTCTTTGTTAGTTTACCAGATCTCTTTAGTAGTAATAAAGATGTCCTAGAAGTTTGGAAGGATATAAGCTCACCATTTCCCCCTACCTGCCTAAAACAGCACATGCTCCCCCTCAAGACACCAATATTATATCTAATGGGCTCTTATTCCATTTAATTTCCTGAATCTCTTGGATGAGGAGTTCCTTGGTGGAATTTTATAGCCTTGGTGGCTTTGTCTAGCTCCCCTTTGTCTGCTTTTCCCTGAATCATAGCATGTCAGACTATCCTGAGGGCAGGTATCCATCTATCAAGGTAACTACCCCCTGTCCATTTTGCAGGTAGTAGATGGTGGGCTTTTGTGTTTAAGACATAGGGGACTTCCCTGGCATTCCAGTGGTTAAGAGTCCATGCTTCCACTGCCAGGGGCACAGGTTCAATCCCTGGTCAGGGAACTAAGATCCTGCATGCCGCGAGGGGCAGTCAAAAAAAAAAAAGACGTAATTGTGTTACAAATTCAATTCTGTGTTACAAATCTGGTCATTGGTGCCACCCAGTCATCTATTTTTGGTCAAAATACCCCTATGGGTTGTCAAATAGTTTTTTATGATTTGGGGGCCACTTAAGAGTAGTCTGGCTCCAGGTGATAAAGTGTCAAGACCATTAATTAGGCAGATCTAAAGTGAAAGAAATAGTGTGTTTTACCTATACAACTGGATAAAGTGAGACAGCTTCCAAATATGCACCATCTATTCCCTATTTCTGTCCCAAGCTCTGTATCTGTGAAAGCTAACTCCCACAGAAGGTCCCAAGTATTAGTTTTGGTGGAGACAAGAGTATTTTTTTTTCACCTAGATGATCATCATCTAGATCTATGATGATAGGGGATTTTAGATTTCTGGCTATACTTGTGTTTGCCATCCAAAAAGTCACCTAATAAAACAGTTGTCAGTTACCCAGAAAATCATCTGATATCATTATAGGGAAGTAGAATCAAGGAAAGCTGGGTGCTCCTCCCAAAGGAAAATGTGTACAATTGCAGCAGTTAGTTTGATTGCATGCTTTAACCAGTTCATGAGTAAACTGTCTATTCCTGAAGACTAAATCTTTGGTTTTAGGTTGTGCAAGGTTTAGGAGGATTTTGAGGAAAGACTGCTCATACCCGTTGATGACAAGCCTGGGTGTATTGCATGAGCTCCTTGCAATATTTAGTCATGTCTACTTACTAGTAGTGTGTGGAGTCTAGGATCAGATGAAATATTCCTAGATGTCTGGACAGGCCTGTTACTTAATCATAAGCCAAGAGCTGATGAAGCCCAGAGGAGTCATTAAAGCCAATGAGAAGATCTTAGACCATAGAACTTTGAGAGACTGAGAGCTTTGCTAAATTGAGTTTCAGAATTCCACTTGCTCTTTCTACTTTTCCTAGAAATTGGAGGCAATATGGATACAGGCATACCCCATTTTATTGTGCTTTGTTTTATTGCTCTTTGCAAATACTATGTTTTTTACAAATTCAAGATTTGTGGCAGCCCTGTGTCGAGCAGGTAAATCAGCACCATTTTTCCAACAACATTTGCTCACTTTGTGTCTGAGTCACATTTTAGTAATTCTTGCAATGTTTCAAAGCTTTTCATTATTATGTTTGTTATGGTGATCAGTGATCATTGATATTACTATTGTAATTGTTTTGGGGTGCCACAAACTGCCCCGATAAGATTGCAACCTTAATCGATAAATTGTGTGTGTTCTGACTGCTCCACTGACCAGCTGTTCACCCCCATCTCCTCCTTGGGCCTCCCTATCTCCTTAGAAACAGAAATATTGAAATTAGGCTAGTTAATAACCCTGCAATGGCTTCTAAGTGTTTCAGTGAGAGGAAAATTTGCATGTCTCTCCCTTTAAATCAAAAGCTAGAAATGATTAAGCTTAGTGAGGAAGACATGTCAAATGCCGAGACAGGCCGAAAGCTAAGCCTCTTGTGTCAGTTAGCCAAGTTGTGAAGGAAAAGGAAAAGTTCTTAAAGGAAATTAAAAGTGCTACATGAATGTTAAGAAAGCAAAACAGCCTTATTTGCTGATATGGAGAAAGTTTGAATGGTCTGGATTGAAAATCAAAACAGCCACAACATTCCTTTAAGCCAAAGCCTAATCCAGAGCAAGGCCCTAATTCTATTCCGTTCTATGAAGGCTGAGAGAGGTGAGGAAGCTGCAGAAGAAAGTCTGAAGCTAGCAGAGGTTGGTTCACGAGGTTTAAGGAAAGAAGCCGTCTCCATAACATAAAAGTGCGAGGTGAAGCAGCAAGTGCTAATGTAGAAGCTGCAGCAAGTTTATCCAGAAGATCTAGCTAAGACCATTAATACAGATGGCTACACTAAACAACAGATTTTCAATGTAGACTAAACAGGCTTATATTAGAAGATGCCATCTAGGATTTTCATAGCTAGAGAGGAAAAGTCATGCCTGGTTTCAAAGCTTCAAAGGACAGGCTGACTCTTGTTAGGGGCTAATGCAACTGGGGACTTTAAGTTGAAGCCAGTGCTCATTTGCCATTCCGAAAACCTGAGGGCCCTTAAGAATTATGCTAAGTTGACTCTGCTTGTGCTCTGTAAGTGCAACAACAAAGCCTGGCTGACAGCACATCTGTTTACAACATGGCCTACTGAATATTTTAAGCCCACTGTTGAGAACGACTATTAGGAAAAAAAATTCCTTTCAAAATATCACTGCTTATTGACAATGCATCTGGTCACCCAGGAGCTCTAATGGAGATGTACAATGAGATTTATGTTGTTTTCATACCTGGTAACATCCATTCTGTAGCCCACGGATCAAGGAGTCATTTCGACTTCCAAGTCTCACTATTTAAGAAATACATTTCTTAAGGCTAAAGTTACCAAGGATAGTAATTTCTCTCATGGATCTGGACAAAGTAAATTGAAAATCTTCTGGAAAGGATTCATCATTCTAGATGCCATTAAGTGCATATGTGATTCACAGGAAGAGGTCAAAATATCAATATTAACAGGAGTCTGGAAGAATATGATTCCAACCCTCCTGGATGAATTTGAGGGGTTCAAGACTTCAGTGGAGGAAGTGACTGCAGATGTGATGGAAATTGCAAGAGAACGAGAATTAGAAGTGGAGCCTGAAGGTGTGACTGAATTGCTGCAATCTCATGATAAAGCTTGAATGGATAAGGAGTTGCTTATGGATGAGCAAGGAAAGTGGTTCCTTGAGAGGGAGTTACTTCTCTTGAAGATGCTGTGAAGGTTGCTGAAATGACAACAAAGGATTTAGAATATTACATAAACTTAATTGATAAAGCAGTGGCAGGGTTTGAGAGGATTAACTCCAATTTCGAAAAAAGTTCTACTGTGGGTAAAATGGTTATGTCAAACAGCTTTACATGCTATAGAGAACTCGTTCGTGAAAGGAAGAGTCAGTCGATGTGGCAAACTTCATCACTGTCTTATTTTAAGAAAAAGCACAGCCACCCCACCCTTCAGTAACCACCACCCTGATCAGTCAGCAGCCGTCTACATGGAGGCAAGACCCTTCACCAGCAGAAAGATTATGACTCACTGAAGGCTCAGATGATGGTTAGCATTTTTAAGCAATAAAATATATTTTTTAAAATAAATATATTTATTTATTTATTGGCTGCATTGGGTCTTCGTTGCTGCGCGTGGGCTTTCCTTAGTTGCAGAGAGCAGGGGCTACTCTTCATTGCGGTGCGCAGGCTTGTCATTGTGGTGGCTTCTCTTGTTGTGGCGCATGGGCTCTAGAGCGCAGGCTCAGTAGTTGTGGTGCATGGGCTTAGTGGCTCCGCGGCATGTGGGATCTTCCCAGACCAGGGCTCGAACCGTGTCCCCTGCATTGGCAGGCAGACTCTTAACCACTGCACCACCAGGGAAGTCCCCAATATTTTTAAATTAAGGAATGTCCACGGTTTTTCTTTAGACATAATACTATTGCATACTTACTAGACTAAAATATAATGTAAATATAACTTTTGCATGCACTGGGAAACTGAAAATTTTGTGTGACTCGCTTTATTGCAATATTCATTATTGCAGTGGTCTGAAACTGAACCTGATGTATCTCCAAGGTTTGCCTGTACAAACTTTCTGATTAAGTGGTAGGGCTTTACCTACCACTTATTAAAGCTCTTTAATAACAGTTCCAGAAAAATTGCTGCCCCTGACACTAGAGAGATAGATTTGAATTCCCCAGGTTGGGGCATGAAATATGGTAGTTTCTCTCCGACTGTAGAGCCAGAGCTTTCTGGCAAGGAAAGACCCGTCTATCCTGAGAATAAGCAAATAATGACCAGGGCATATTTAAAACCCATAGCAGTGTGTACTTGTATGAAATCCATTTGGACATGTTCAAAGAGGACCTGAATGGGGAGCTTTTGTCCATGTTCAACTTTACAGCTTTTCCAGGGTAATGCTGGTGGCATGAAACATGCACCAGCAAATTTAACAAACTTTCCCTACTGTGATGAGTAATTTTGTGTCAACCTGACTGAGCTAAGCGTTGCCCAGATCCTGGTAAACATTATTTTTGGGTGCATCTGTGAGGGTATTTCTGGAAGAAATTAGCATTTGAATCAGTAGTCTGAATAAAGAAGATCCACCCTCACCAATGTGGATGGACAGCATCAAATAAGTTGAGGGCCCAAATAGAACAGAAAGGCTGAGAAAGGGTAGATTCACTCTCCTCTTACCCTTGGACACCAGAGCTTCTGGTTTTTGGGGCTTTGGACTTGGACTGAATTTTATCACTGGCTTTCCTGTTTTGCCAGCTTGCAGACAGCAGATTGCCAGCCTTTGTGGCCTTCATAACCATGTGAGCCAATTTCTGTAATAAATTTCTTCATATATATATATATATGTGTGTGTGTATATATATATGCACACATACACACACACACACACACACACATATTCTTTTTTTATGTGTATGCTTGATGTTGTCACAGAGGTCCCTTAAACTGTACTCATTTTTAAAATTTGTTTTTCTTTTTGCTCTTCTGACTAGGTGATTTCCATTATTCTATCTTCTGGATCGCTTATGCATTCTGTATCACCTAGTCTGCTGTTTATTCTCGCTAGTGTATTTTTCGTTTCAGTTATTGTGTTCTTTAGCTCTGTCTGGTTTTGTTTTTTTTTTTATTTTTTTTAATTTTTTTATTTATGGCTGTGTTGGGTCTTCGTTTCTGTGCGAGGGCTTTCTCTAGTTGCGGCACGTGGGGGCCACTCTTCATCGCGGTGTCTGGTTCTTTTTATATTTTCTAGTTCTTTGTTAAAATTCTCACTGTGTTCATCTCTTCTTTCCTCAAGTTCAGTTATCATTCTTATTATGATTGCTTTGAACTCTTTATTAGGGAAACTATCTCTGTTTCATTAGCATTTTCTTCCTTGTTCTTTTGCTTAAAACATGTTCCTCTGCCTTCTCATTTTGCTTAACTCTCTCTGTCTCTATAAAAGTAGGTAAAACAGTTACATATCCCAGTCTTGACAGCATGTCCTTGTGTGGGAGCCTCCCTTTGTGGTTGGCATGTGCCCAGCAGCTTTGGTGGGAGAGCTGGATCTGAAGGGAACACGGGCTGCATCTCCCCCCCAGGGTGTGCTGGCAACCACAGTCTTAGTGAGGGGGTAGGACTAGAGCCAGAGCCAGGTGCAAGCTGGGGTTTCTCCTAGGCTCCATGGCCATCACCACCCTACGGGGGAAGGGGGGTGGATCAGGGCCTGAGGGTCTGGAGCAGGAGCCCTGAGGGAGTTGGGTTTCTCCCAAGTGTGATAGCAGTTTCTGCCTTGGTTAGGGGCGTGACTGGTGCCTGAGGGCTTGGGGGTATAGTTCTCTGCTGGTTTCACATTTTCCCCCAGTGTGTGTGCCTTGGTTAGAGGCTGGATCGGGACTGTAGAGGTTGGTACTACACTGCTGAGCTGGTTTCTCTCCCTCCCTAGTGTGTGCACTGATGCACATGCTGGCAATGGCTGCCTCTGGTCCGGAGGGTCCCAGCCAGCTTCATGTCACTCAAGTGTACACACCCTCCTTAGCAGCCTCCACCTTAGTGGGAAGCAGCCCTGGAGCAAGAAGGGCTGGAGCAGGAGCTTGGTGTGGGCTGGGGGATACACCAGGGCAGTCCTGGGAAGCAGGCCAGAGCCCCAGGCAGTTTTTAGTCTGTTGCATCCACAGTGTGACTCTGAGTAAGCAAGTCTGTGCACGTGTTCTTCAAAAGTGGAGTCTTGGTTTCTTACAGCCCTCCAGTTAGCCCCAGTCGTTTTCAAACTAAATAAGGGGGCTTGTCTTCCTGGTGTCAGACCCCATGGCTGGGGTACCTAATATGTGGCTTGAATCTCTCACCCCCCAGGGAGGATCCCTGAGCCTGTGATATCTCCCTCTTCTTCTGTGTCTCCTACTAGGGGTGTAGGTCCCAACCTGACCACTTCTCCCTTCCTAACAGAAGCCATGTGGATCTTTCTTTACAGCCTTGGTTGTAGAAAAGCTATCCTGCTAGTCCCCAGGTTGATTTCAGCAAGAGTCACTCTATATGTAGTTGTAGTTTGGAGGTGTTCGTGAGGGGAGGTGAGCCCAGCGTCCTCCTACTCTGCCTTCTTGATCTCTCTCCTATAATTATACGCCTTCTATTGATTCTGTTTCTCTGGAGAACCCTAATACATGAACCAATGTTGATTCAGTACAGTGGCCAATTTTTCCTTATTGTGGTGAGTAATTTCATGTAAACTTTACAACATTCCATGCTGAGAATGCCAGAAGTGATCTTTATATGATTTGCATCCAGATTTCTCCCAGCACCTCTTTTTGACTCTGGATCTAATTGCTGGCATTCTGTAATAGCCTTTTTGAGTCTCTTTAAAAATTTGGTCTTTTGGGATTTCATGGATGCTAGGATCTTAGCAAGAGATGCCTGTCTCACACACTGATCAGCAAGGATATTTTGTTGAGGGTTAGCCCTTTTGGGGGTGAGTTCTGACCTTTTTAATAACTGGCACCTTAGGAAGTATTAGAGCACTTAAAAAAATTCTTTATTTTGCTAACTGATCTTAATTGGATTTCCTGCTGAAACTAAGAACTCTTACTGTATCCAAAGCATTCTAAAATCATGGTCTACCCCCAAAGCATATCTGCTATCAGTTTATATATCAATGCTCTTATCTTTAAGTAACCAGCAAGCCTTGGTGAGTGTAATGAGTTCTGCCATCTAGGCAAATTTTGCCTCTTGCAAGGGGTCATATTCTAGAGGTGAAGTGAGACCTGTTATGGTGTATCTCTCCTAATATTTTTCTCTGTAGGTCTTAAGATATGATCCATCAACAGAGAAGTTTAAGTCTGGATTTTCTAATGAATTAATTTGGAGTATAGGTCATACACACATAGAGGTTAAACAGTCAGGGGTTTCTCGTTCTCCAGGTAATAGAAGAGTAGCAGCATTTAAAATATTGTAACAATGAATGAAATATGTGGAAGAGAAAATAATACGATTTCGATTTCATAGGGGGTAAGCCCACTTGCTCAGAAATGTGTATTTTCAGCAAGCAACACAGATTGTACAGCATAAGATGCATCAAGTTTAAAGGGGACCCTAAAACAAAATCTGCAGAAGCCTTCACTAAGTTAGATGCTGTAGCTATTGCCCTTACCAGGGCAGTAGGTTTTGCCACTAGGTCAAGAAGAAGATTGTAGTAAGCCTTTGGCCCCCAGTGATGCCCATGAAATTAAGTCAGAACATTAAAAGCTTGTACAGATTACTCCCATACAAATAGGCAGAGAGATTTATAGTAACTAGGAATCCCTAGAGTGAGACATTGTTGAAGAGCTCAACTTTGCTGTTGTAGCACAAAGACAGCTTTGGACCCTCTGTAAATCAATGAATGGAACTACGTTCCAATAACATAATATTTACAAAACAGGTGGTGATATATGGATCTTTTCTTTTATTGAAGAATAAAATTTAATATTAATATTTATTGTGGTTACTGATATATTTGGAGTCCTTTCTACCATCTTATTTTGTGCTTTGTGTCTTGATTTTTATATACATATTGTCTCCTTTCTTTTGGCTTGACAGAGATTTAACAATTTTTTAAAGAAATTCCATCTTTCTCCTTCATTGAAAATGATGCTATTTTAATTTTTTTTGTGGTTCTAACAAGCATGTTTAACTTAACAACTTCAAAATGTAATCACTATTTTTGCCCATCTCTCAATATATATGCTATAATTTTTAATTTTAGTTCTCTATCTTTAACCCCACAATTTAGATAGTACTATTTTGTTGCTGTCTTATACAATGTTAATTTCTATTTTCCCATATAGTTTTCATTTATTTTGCTCACCATTGGATTTTGTGTCATGTACCATGATTTTGGGCCCATTTTACTTCCTCCTGGAGTAGGTCTTCTGAATTTTAGAAACCAGTTATTAGAATAATTTTTTAAAGGTGATGTCTTTTTTCCTCTGACTGCATATATGATCTGCCTTTTGTTGTTCTGTTGTGTCTAGGTGTGTATCTCTTTATTTAAGATTTTTAGGATTTATCTGACTTCTTGAATCTGAGGATTTGTGCATTTTATCATTTTTGGAAATTTTTCAGCTGTTATGTCTTTAAATATTGACTCATCCCTATATTATCTATTAGCTCCTTCTGACAGTCTTATTAGAGCTATGCTAAACATTCTCCCTCTGTTCTCAATATCTATCAAATTCCCTTTTAAATTTTTTATCTCTTTATTATTCTTCCCTCCATTCTGAATAATTTTTTCAGAACTATCTCCAATAGTAATTCTTTCTTTATTCATGTCTAATCTTCTATTTCATCTCTTCATTGAGTTTCTAAATTCAATTATATATTTTTAATTTCTAGACACTCTAGTTATGAAATCTGCTATTTATTTTAAATACTATCTTTTAAATATAGTCAATATAATTATTTTCAGTCATTGTGAGTCTGATGTAGTTGTTTGTGTTCTGAGTGTCAGTCGTGTATGCTTATTTGTTTCCTTCTGTGCCTAAGAATTTTTGATCTTAAGGTCATATTTACTTTATCTGTAAATCCTTGGAGGCCTGGCTTTAAGGTATTTTCCTCTAGGATTTTCATTTATTTCTGCCAGTCACTTGTGGTGTCTTAAAGTAAATTCTCACCATGGAGTTTTTCACACGTGAAGGTGGTACAGATTTTGTCTTTGTGTGCAGGGCCACCTTGTGGATAGAAACTCCCAGAGAAGACTTTTCCTTTCTCCCAGAGCTAAGGTGAAACAGGCACATTTTCTTATGATGTCTGTATTTATCTTATGTCTGAAGGAGTTACTGGCAAATTTCACCTCATCTGACCTGTCATCCTAGGCTTTTTCTCCGGTGCCCCTGTTTTTATAAAGACCAAAAAGCTGGAAATCGAATCTACCAATGGTGGGCAGAAGCTTCAGTGGTAGCTGTTAGGTCTTGCACTTAGCTGTCTCACTGGATTCAAGTTTTTGCTTCATGTTTGGCCTGTGGAGAGTTTCTCCTTAAATGCCCAGCCATATATTTAAAGAGACTTAAAATAACATTTATCTAGACCTTTTAGGTGTCTGTCTTAGGAGTTTTTCTCGAGTTATCCACTTCACTAAATTGCCTAAGGCAGAAGTACTCTCCTATTCTTTTTTGTATTGTGGATTTACACTTAAAAAAAAAAAAAATCTCCTTGCCATCACTTCAGCACTGTTTTGAGAAAATTAAAGATTAACAGAAATGTTTTATTGTGGAAGATCATTTAACTATTACATTTGGGACCTTATTTATGCTGAAGCATAGGGGTGACTTCACAAACACAGAATTGAGTTTAAATTTATAGGTGAGTCCTGAAATTAAGTGTGATGCTTTTGTTCCTCCCTTTTATTGTCAAATATTGTTATTAAATCAGTTGGGTTTGACAGATGAATGTATGTATCTAAGGGTATGTTCCTGCATCATTTCACTCAGTTAGGCTGTGCTAACTGATAGTTTCAAATGATAAATTCTACTCATTTTAGTGAAATTTAAAAATGATACAAAGTAGATATCACAAAGTTATAAATATGACTTTTACTTCTGGATATACTTTCCATTATGTTAGTTCTTTATTAAATTTATAAAGGCCAGAGAATGAACTTTCATGAGGCAGAAGAGAAATTATAGAGAAAATACTTGAGAGTTATTGCGTTAAGATCTTATTTAGATAAAAATCTGTGTTTTGCCGCAGAGGACAAAATAGTTAATTAACTTGGTAAAGATAAATTTTCTCTCTCCTTGAAGAAGGCACATTTGTAGTTAGCTTTGTGCCTGAGGTTGGATTGACTCAGCAACAAATTGTCAATCATTACTGTAAAATGCAAATCTCATTTATTTGAATAGAAATTAATAGAGCAGGGGGTTCTGAACTTGTGATCTGGACTTCAAAAGGTTTGAGATCCCCTGAAATTATGTAGTTTTGCACATATATTTATATTCATGCATTTTCTTTGGGCGAACCAACCCCCTCCTTGACCCTCACATCCCCTTGGTACATTTGTGCAGTGCAAGCTGTATAACTGTGTGGGGTGGTTAGATTTCCTAAAAGCTTGCATCCCATAGTTTGAGAAATGGAAAAAGATGAATGAAAGCAACATGATTTGATATACTGAGGAAAACTTGTTTCATGGGGACGGGATTTAGAAACTTAAAAGTCATCCTCATCAGGTGTGTTAAATATGGAGATAACAAGAGTAAACTCTTAGAGTCAAACGTTATCATTTATTTTTAAAATTAAGGTATAGTTAATTTACAGTGTTGTGTTAGTTTCAAGTCTACAGCAAACTTCCCTGTGTTATACAGTGTGGGTCCTTGTTGTTTACCTATTTTATATATAGTAATATATATATAAAATAGGTAAACTCCTAATTTTTTTATTAGGATGTATAACTAATGTATAATACACATGATTTTTTATTCGTTTGTGTGTGTGTTTACCACACCTGGGAGAAGCCATTCATGACAGGAGAAGTAGCTCTCTTGCAAATCTTCCAAAACCTTGCTGGATTTCTTGACTAGGTTTAAAATACACTATATTTAGTAGCTGACTATTTTCCAGCTGAAATTTCAGACTGGCAAGGAACATGGGTACTGGCTAACCAGAGTCTTAGTTCACAATTCCTATATTTTCTTCCTAAAGGAAGTAGCTAATACATCTTTTAAAGAAAACAAACTAATGTATTACCATAAATAAAGGAAACACAAGGAGAAAAGAGCAACAAAAGTTTTGTATGCCAAACATAAAATAATGTGATTGTGGTTACCATAAATTGATACGTAGCTGTTTTGTTAAAAATTGTTTCAAGTATCGATAGCACTGAATTTATTTTTTATTAAAAAGCTGAATGTAAATTTTGCTAAGTTATATTTCTTTTAGTCTCCTCTGCCTTTTTTGTTCCTTGTATAAATAAACCAAATATTTCCTATCTGGTATTTCACAAAAGAAATCTCTCCCTTAAAAAAAAATGTAGGGGCTTCCCTGGTGGCGCAGTGGTTAAGAATCCACCTGCCAATGCAGGGGACACGGGTTCCATCCCTGGTCTGGGAAGATCCCACATGCCACAGAGCAACTAAGCCCGTGTGCCACAACTGCTGAAGCCTGTGTGCCACACCTACTGAAGCCCGGGCACCTAGAGCCTGTGCTCCACAACTAGAGAAGCCACTGCAATGAGAAGCCTGTGCACCGCAATGAAGAGTAGCCCCTGCTCGCCGCAACTAGAGAAAGCCCGCGTGCAGCAACGAAGACCCAACGCAGCCAAAAAAAAAAAAAAAAAAAAAATGTACGCCTTACATTTCATGTAAACAAGCCAGAAATACATCTTTTTCCTTCCCAGGTCAAAATGTTCTCATTTTTCATCTTTGCTGGCTAATAATGGACTTCTTTAAGAGCTCATGTACTTAAGAAGTTGTTGAGCAGTGCTGATGAAGTCTTTTGACAGTCTTGTTTTCCATGTGGCAAGAAGAAAACCCATCTTGAGCTGGTTCCTGAGTTGACTCTCCATGGATGAGGAATGCCCTCTGCTTATTCTGTCACTCTCTCAAAGAGTTATTACTCCTTCAGGGATCACTTCACAACCTACCTCCATCTGGAACAGGTTGTTCACTGGGTAGAATTCTCATTTGCGGATATCTTTATGGCTATTTTATGTACTTGGTAATATACTCCCACTGATTGATATCTATTTCATATTTGTGTCTGCAACTTACACTTAAAGGCAAGCCTGTATCTTTTTCTTAGCTTGTGTCTCCGCCATCCCTTCCTTCACACTCCCTTCCCACCCTGCTCTCCCTGCCCCCCAAAAGCAGAGCCTAGGACAAAGACTGGTGAGCAAGTAATTTGTTTGGACGTGATCCCATTGAGCAAGGGTAAGGAATCAGGGGAATTGAACAGGGAGGGAGGAAAAACTAATACAGTGATACATTATTAAGTTGTCCATACCTATGGGTGATTGGTGCTCAGTATTGATGGGATATTCTTTTAAATGTGTCTCAGAACTGTTTGCCTGGGGAACAAAAGGAGAGAGCATTTATCCATTGGTTTCTGCCTCCTGTTGGCTAAGGCTGGCCATGCAAGTGTAAACTCCAAAAGGTGGGACCAAAGGATGTACATCGGTGCCTAAGAGGTGTCCGTTAAAATTTCGTGAAACTAATAGGCCCCAGCTCAATTCTGAGCACATAGTATGCATCTAGTGACTACTTGGTTATATTTCTGAAAATATGGAAATAGCACAAATAGCTCATTATTATTCTTATTTCCCCAAATCTGCTAAATGGCAAATAGGCTCTATTTTATTTTATGATGTTTTAAACAAAGTATGGTTCTGCTGATGTTTTCTCTAGTGTCCAACATTCTTCCTACAGAATTTACACCAATAACTGCAGAGGGATTTAAGCTCAGTAATTATAAAAAGGTATTACACATGTAATAACCTCAGAAATGTGTCACATGGACATGTTTTCACTTCACAGAAACACTTCTTAATCCTTTAAAAAGCTTTCTAATTTGAAATAAGTGTAGACTTACAGAAAAGACGTGCAAAAATAATACAGAGAGTTCCCATATGCCCTTCACCAGCTTTCTCTCATGTGTATACTTATTCAACAGAAAAATCAGGAAATGAACATTGACACTCTACTATCAACCAATCTATAAACCTTATTCACATTCAACAGTGTTCCCACTAACGTTGAAGAAATCCTTCTTCTGGTCCCAGATTTAATCCAGGATCACGTACTGCATTTAGTTGTCATGTCTCTGTTATCTCTCTAATATTCTTTGTCTTTCATGACCTTGACACTTTTGGGGAGTACTGATCAGTTATTTTGTAGAATATCCCTCGTTTGGGTTTGTCTGATGATTTCTCATGATTAGACTGAGATGATGCATTTTTTGGTAAGAATACTGGAGAAGTTATGTTGTGCCCTTCTCAGTGCATCCCATCAGGGGTACGAGATGTCACCGTGTCTTATTACTGGTGATGTTCACTTTGATAAGTTGATTAGGATGCTGTATGCCAGGTTTCTGTGCTGTAAGGTGACTATTTTTTCCCTTTGTAATCATTAAGTGTGTTGTAGGGAGATGCTTTGAGACTACGCAAAAATCCTGTTTCTCATAATACTTTTGCCTGCTAATTTTACCATCCATTGATGGTTCTTCTATGCAACATTTATTAGGTATGGTGTTTGCCTAACCCTGATTTTCTATTTCCATCATTCCTTCCACATTTATTAATTGGAATGCTGATTTATTTTATCAGTTTTGGACTCACGGGTATAATCCATCACTATCATTATATATATTGTTGCTCAGATATCAAAATGTGTGTTGTTCCTGCCTTAGCTCCTTCCATTTGGCCCCTGCGTCCTTTCAGCATGCCCCTATCATTTTTTGAGCACTTCCTTATTTTCTGGCACCAGAAGATGTTCCAGGTGCATCTTCTATTTTTCCTGTCCCAGGCTTGGAACCTACCATTTCTCCAAGGAGCTTTGGTTCCATTTATTGGAGAATGGTATTTGGAAACCAAGATCTTGGAACGAGGTGTGCTCATTGCTTCTAGGCCCTCTCAGAGGATAGAGCTAGGAAATATATGTATGTATATTAACCCATGCACACACACACGTTTAAATCTATTTTTATAGCTTTCCATCTGTACAAATATTAAAAACTATGAATTCATATTGGCACCTCCAATTCCAGTCCAGTACTATAGGATTCATTCCAGCCCCTTACCCCCTCTTCCTTATTTGTAATGTCTTTCTTTGATAATGAGAAACCTGGCTCCCATAATCCGTAATATATTTACTTGTTTGTTCACAACCAGTATTCACAAATTTACTAAGTAGAGTACAATATTTGTACACATTTCTTTTTGTCTTTGCTTCTTTTTGTAGTAGATCATCAAAATACTGCTTCTTAGGATAGCTCTTCCTTCTCCCACCTCTTTCATATGGGAACATTATTCATCTGTAATCCAGTTAAGTTTATTTGTTACTGCTTATTCCATTTTGGGTTCTCCCCACCTCCTAGTTTATTGTAATCATTTATTTATTTTTTGGGTATGTGAAGCATTACATTGTTTTAAGTATCAGAGTTATTTAAAACAAAGTACACTCAGAATATTTCCACTCCCTCCCATCACTGCCGTGTTTCTATTTCCCCATTTTTTTCTGCCCTGTTCCCACTTACTGTAGGTAACCAATCTCATTAATTTACGGTTTATCCTTTTGGCATTTCATTTGTACAAATGAATATTTGTACAATCATTTGTATACAAATGAATATATATAGAATATTATATATGTGAATATTCAATATATATATTCATATCCCCTTCTGCCTTATATGAAATGTAGCATACTATAAATACTCTTTCATTTTGCTTTTTAAATTTAATGTGTCCTAGAAAAAAATCATTCCATATAATTTCACACAGATCTTTATTCTTTTTTATAGCTGCTTAGTACTCCATTGTGTGGATGTATCATAGTTTATCCATAGGAGACTTTAGCCACTCTCCAATGTATGTCACTGAGATAAGTTGCTTCTAATATTTTGCAGTTACACTGTTGCAGTGAATAACCTTGTAAATATTCATTTTGTATTGTTGGAGATTTATCTTCAGAGTAGATTCCTAAAAGTGGAATTGCTGGGGCAAAAGTTAAATATATCTGTAGTTTTTGTTAAGTATTGTCCAATTTCCTTCTAGAAGAGTTATACCAATCTTCATTCCCACCAGCAACAAGCCTTGCCAACAGAATGTATTACCATACTTTATAATTTTTACCAGTCTGATAGATAAAAAATGGTATTTCAGTGTTGTTTTAATTTAATTTCTCTAACTCTAACTTTTTTTTCATATATTTAAGAGCTGTTTTATATTTTTTGGGTGAATTGTCCTTTCTTCCTTGATTTTTAAGAGTTCTTTACATATTAGGGGTATGTCTGTTACAAATATTTTCTCCCATTTTGTCAGTTGTCTTTCACCTGTGCTTATGCTTTGTATTTATTTTTATGTGGTCAGATTATCTATCTTTTCTTTTATTGCCTCTATATTTTAGGTCTTTGTCTCTACACTGAGACTGAAGAGGAATTTACTCATTTTTTTCTAGTACTTGTATAGTTTTATTTTTTGCACTTAGATATCTGATACATTTAGAGTTTATTCTTTTGTATGGGATGAAATACAGAGCTAACTTTACCGTTTTTTTTTTTTTTTTTTCTAAATGGCTACCCATTTGTCCTGACACCATTAATTAAAAAGCCCATCTTTGCCTCAGTGCATTGAGATGTCACATTTATCGTATAATAAATTGCATGGAATCACCTTTAAATATTCGTTTTTGTTCTTTTTGTCCTTTGTCATGGTGTGGCTTGTCTTATGCTGTCTTTTCATTGCCTGTGGCCACAAATAGCATTCCAGATTGGTGTTTGTACTTCTGAAAGTATAGTTAATTATTGCAACAATAATCTTGAAAGCTAGAGAAATGTACCCTCTGGCTTTGTATTTATAAAACACTGTTACCCAAATTGAACCCAAAGCTATGAGACATTGCTCCTTCTGTCCAAATGTTATCAGTATCTGTTATATTGTAAAATCATTAGGCTGAAATGAAGCTTTCTAAAATTACTCTCAGTGCTACTTTGGAACCACTGTCTTGAAACCTTGAAGAATGGCCTAATGAGCACTGGCTTTATTAAGGTTCATTGTCTTTGGCTCCTTGACTTCTTTTCTTAATTCAGCTGCTGGATCTAGGTAAACAAATTGTAATACTGCAATTACTGCCAGAGTACAGTCATTAGAATTACAAGGTCATTTAACTTTTGGGTGCACCTGCATCTGGAGTCCAGAGTTGCCTGGCAACAATGATATCCTTGTTCAAATACAGAAAACCTGGAACAAAGTCCAGACATTGTTCTTCCAGAATGACTTTAACATTGATGTGAGGAATAATGCCATCCTACAGATTCCTCCTGTTTTCAAAATAAACAATGAGCAGTTTGGAGAAATATATTAGTGAAGGCTGATGCAAAAGTATATCTTTTCCCCATCTTCTAAGGCCCATCTTGTGTATTTGATTGGTACTGTAGGTCTGGCTTTGCTTACAAAGCACCCCAAATTCTTGGGCTTCAGATTTCAGAGTATGTGGAAAGTGCCAGAAAGCCAGTGGAATTTTAATTTCTTGCATTTCTTTGTTTTGTCCTTTTATTTTAATACTGACTTATTTTAAAGTGAAGAAGAAAGGTGCAGTGAAAAATGAAGCCACAGCTTCTAGCAATACAATGATTTTTTTTTTTTACAGACATGTTATTCATGACCTTGACCTCCAGAGGGAGCAAGAGGGTTATAGTTAAGTAGTAATAATTCCTGCAAAAGAGCTCTTCTGTCTCCTTTTCTCTCCTCCCCTCCTCTCCCTCCCCTCTCTTCCTCTCTTCTCTTCTCTCTGTCTTTCTCTTCCACCCTACATTTTGAAGAATCATGTCCTCTTCACCATTTTCTATTTTCCTGGTTCCTTTTTTGACATTCCGCTAGGTTTCCCTAAACCCTTATTAAGCGTATCTGTCTTCTAGTTGTCAGACTTCCATTCCCTGATGGTGGAGATCTCTTACTGTTTCAGAAGAGTAATTCTATGGGAATCCAGAAGGAAATGTGTTTCAGCAGGTGGGGCTATTTCTTTGGAAATAGTACTAGTCCTTTCACCCCCATCCTTCCACTCTGCCTCTTCTTATTTAGTTAGAAGGGCCTATGAATTCTTTCCCCCCCCATTCCTATCCAACAACAAAAATGTCTGAGTGTATGTTGGAAAACTTGAATAGAGAGCTCAGCCTCTGGGTGACTTCTGGATGAAAAGTTGTCCACAACCAGCTCCTTTTTGAGAAAAAAGTCCGGAAGGAGTGCTTCGTTTCTTGTTCATCTCCTGCTTGCATAGGGCATTTGCTCCGTGATGATAGGCCCCAAATAAGTATTTGTTTCTTTCTCTGGGATATAAGTCTGTACAAAATGGATGACCTAGTTCCAATGTATACATGCTCTCTCTCCTCTGTGGTTATCACTAAAATCAAATGGGTTTGTGCTGCCTGCACCTTAAATGTTATGCTGCATCTGAGAGCTTGCCTTGAGGTAGGTTTGGATTGGGTCAGGATTTCTGCTTGTCCTGACATGGCATGGCCTATAGAAGCTTCCAGCCCTGGTATAGTCATGCCTGGACCGAGCCTTTCTTTATCCGAGTGTTGAGCTTTAGGTGCCATGTGTATGTTGCTGACTCCCAAATTTTTATCATCATCTCTGACCTCCCTTCTGCGTGGCCTGTTCCACATTATCACTTGGATGTCTAAATGGAATTTCAAATTTACTAGGTGCAAAACAGCATCCTTGACTTATCCCACCCCAAACCTGTTTCTTCCCCAGCATTCTCCATTCCAGAGAAATTGACCACCATCTGTCTATTACTCACATAGGAGTCATTCTGGGTTTCCCATTTTCTTCACCCCTACCATCTAATCCATCAGCCAATTCTATTAGTTCTCCTGCTGAAATATTTTCTATACCTGCCTACTTTTCTCTCCCTTTCCTGCTCTCTACTCCACTTCCACCAGGTAGCAAGCTGTACTTATCTCTCAGCTAGACCATTAAGATAGTGTGCTTCCTAACAATGTAAGGTGTAATGATGGCAATAGTTTTGAAAAATTTAATGTGCTTTTCTCTTTTTCCTGACTATACCTGCTCAGAGGAGAAAAAAGAATGGAAACTGGAAGAAAGAGTTAAGATTTGGCTTCTGACATTTAAAAGTCGGGTTCTACAGAAGGACAATGGGCTTGAAAGCTAGTCTTTGCAGGGAGAGAAAGGATTTTATAAATGTTTCTAGTTCCTATTTACATAGCAGGGGTCAGGACTGCAAGATGAGATGATAAATTTCTCCCATAACATGCAGAATGTTTATACTCTTCACCGTTAATGCTGAGTGATAAGGCTGGAGTTCAGAAGATGGGGCTATGATGATGAAGCTTGTGCTTCTGCCCCCCAAAAAAATTTTGGAGAAGGAAGACAGAAGGGAGACAGACAGAGGAAGCAGTTGGTCATTTAGGGATTCTGATCTTCCCTCAAGGCTGCAGCCCAGAGAGAGGAGGTCTGTTCAATAGCTGGAGGATACAGAGGACAGAGGGGCTCCTTCCTGGCTTCCAGTCTGGGACCCTGGGAAGAGTCACCTGGAGGGTCTGGGAGGGGCCTTCTTGACCAGCCTGGAGAGTGACCACATGAAAATAAATCCAGAGATGTGGACAGGGAAATGAGGGTCTAACTGGTTTCCCCAGTCCTTCCTCTGTTCTCCCAAGGCATGAATGTGGAGTTGAGAGTCAGCAGGGCCAACATGGGGACCTTGAGTCACTCAGAGGGGCCTGTAATGCCAGTGAGAGCTGAGGTGACATGAGTCAGTCAGACACCGAGCTGAGAGGGAGGTCAGACCAAGATGTACAGCAGCTGTAGCCTCAGCCAGAGGCCCTAATGACCCCATTGCCGGCCATTGACAAGGGGGGACAAGGGACATTGCTGGGGAGCCAGAGGGCCTTGCATGCTTTTGAGGACTCTTCCCCCCAAATCCACAAGGTCATGGATTCTGGAGGGATTCTGTCCCCCCATGCACGGTCCTGAGGACAGGGGTGGTGCCTAATCTAGAGATTAAGCGTGTCCAACCAAAGAAGCTGAGTTCTATCTAAAAGGAAGTGTATTTATTATTTTTTTCCTTTTTTTAAAATTGAGGTGTAGTTGATTTACAATGTCATGCCAGTCTCTGTTGTACAGCAAAGTGACTCAGTTATACACATAGAGACATTCTTTTTTAATATTGTTTTCCATTATGGTTTATCCCAGGAGATTGGGTGTAATTCCCTGTGCTATACAGTGGGACCTTGTTTATCCATTCTAAATGTAATCGTTTGCATCTACCAACCCCAAACTCCCAGTCCATCCCTCTCCCTCCCCTAAAAAGGAGCTTCAAGTGATTGTGTTGGTCTAAAGGTTATCCCCCGGCTCCTTTTGCTGTCCTGTCATGGGTAGGAACTGGTGAGCAAGACTAGATCAGCTCAAGACCAAGTGGAAGTCTAATTTCTGTGCACATTTGCGTTCTGGGGTTAGTTGGTTGCAACCCTGCTATGCTGGTTGCTTCCTGTTCCTCCCCTCCTCCCACCACACACACACCGCTCCTGCAGTTCCTACCCCACACAGCAGGTAGAGCAGGCCTTCAAAGTGTGAGAATCGGATCCTATCTCCCATCCAGACCATCCCAAGGCCTCCTATTGGGCACAGAATGAAGTACCAGCACCTCAACATGGCATACAAGGCCCCGCATGATCTGGCCTGGCTTCCTCCCTGCCCTCCTCCTCTACCTTGTCCACTAAGCTCCAGCCCCATGGCCCTTCTGTTCCTTGAACAAGCTATGCTCTTTCCCGTCTCAAGCCTTTGCCCTTGCTGTTTGTGCTGATGCCTTCCACTTACCCTTCCACACCCAATTTCCATGCTTTCCCACCGTGTTTTGTGCCCCAGCAGGCTGATTGTGTGAACTGCATCAATGGACACTCTCACCTTCTGGTTTCCTATTGGAATTGGCCAATGGGAAGCACTAGCAGAATATCAGAGAGAGGGAGGGAGGAGATTTTTTTTAGGGTTTTTTATTCCCTCTGCTCCTTCCTGGTTCGGTCCCTGGGGATTGGCTGTATATCTTTACCAAGGGCCATGGCTCCTACGGGACCTTCTCTATCTTTTGGCAACCCCTCCTCCCTTTACCCCTGCAGGCCTCGAGTGCTCCTGTCTCCCCCCACTTTTGGTAGCCCTGGGGTATTCCCTCTCTCTTGCTAGTTTCATTAACGTTCGTTGTCTGCACTTTTGCACAGAGTCACTTTTGTGTGTCTTCTGCTTCCTGACAGACCTCGGCTGTCACACTGTTCCTTCTGCGGGCTCCCCTCTGGGCTCTCTGCATGCTGGTTTCTTCCTTCCCTTGAATCTCAGCTCAGATTTCACCACCTCAGGGAGGCCTTCCCTGACTGCCCACTATCTCATTGCCCACCCCTGCGTCCTGCCTCCTGCCTTTCACTCTTTATCACAACATATTTTTAATTTCTTGCATTACAGTGACTATAATCTGATGCTATCTTTTGTTTTGTTGTCTCATATTTGTCCCTTCTAACTAGGTTGTAAGCCAAGAACAGAAGGAACCTTGTCTGTTTCATGCCCCACTGTGTCCCCAGTGCCTAGAACAGAACTTGTATGAAGTAGGCAGACAATAAACATTTTTTGAAGAAATGAATGAAGAGCTGATTTTTCTGGTTCCCGAAAAGCCTGGATCTCAGGATGGCATGTATGTCAGGGTGTCATAAGCAGGTCAGGAAGTTGTCTCATTTCCTTAAAATTTTATTGCATAAGGTGCCAACGGTGCTTCTCAGGTATTATTTGTTAACTAGCTCAACCACCAATAGAAGAAGTAGAAAGGAAGATACATAATAATTACATTTCAAATTAAGCCCTTTTAATGGAAACATGGAAGAGGATCCCTACCATCCTATCTCTCTGTCTCCTTTACCCTAGTTCAGATGTATCTAGTCTCAGCTGGGTAAGGAAGCTGCCTTGTAGTTCTTTCAAATCTTGAGGCCATGGAGTTGGGGGCAGTGCTAAATGAATATCAAAAAACTTCTTTCATGCCAGAAAATGGAGAGTGTGCTCTGAGAGGGCTATGTTGGAATGTTCAGGCTGCATGAAAATACCAAGACGAAAAAAAAAAAAAAAAATACCAAGACGAGTGCCAGGCGGTGTAGTTCTTACAATTAGCTGATGGTGCCGAGTCACCGTGAAATTTACACAGCTCTCTGGGCTGCATCCCAGGCCCACTGAGTCATACATTCCAAGAGCTGTGTTCAGGAATCTGTACTTTTTAAGTTCTGTAGATGCTTGTGGGACACAGCAAGGGTAAGAGCCACTTGACTGACGTAAAGAGGATGGGTTCTACTTAGTTCCATAAATTCAAGGAGCTAATTGTGTGTTTTTTTTTTCTAGCCTCTAAGTTTTTTTTTTATTGGAGTATAGTTTATTTATAATGTTGTGTCAGTTTCAGGTGTACAGCAAAGTGAATCAGTTATACATATACATATATCCACTCTTTGTTAGATTCTTTTCCCAAATAGGCCATTACAGAGTACTGAGTAGAGTTCCCTGTGCTATACAGTAGGTCCTTATTAGTTATCTATTTTATATATAGTAGTGTGTATATGTCAATCCCAATCTCCCAATTTATCCCTCCCCGCCCCCATAACCATAAGTTTGTTTTTACATCTGTGACTCTATTTCTGTTTTGTAAATAAGTTCATTTGTACCATTTTTTTTTAGATCCCACATATAAGTGATATATGATATTTGTCTTTCTCTGACTTACTTCACTCAGTATGATAATCTCTAGGTCCATCCATGTTGCTGCAAATGGCATTATTTCGTTCTTTTTATGGCTGAGTAATATTCCATTGTATATATGTACCACATCTTCTTTATCCATTCCTCTGTTGATGGACATTTAGGTTGCTTCCATGTCCTGGCTATTGTAAATAGTGCTGCAAAGAACATTGAAGTTCATGTATCAAAACTACAATGAGGTATCATCTCACACTGGTCAGAATGTCCATCATCAAAAAATCTACAAACAATAAATGCTTGAGATGGTGTGGGGAAAAGGGAACCCTCCTACACTGTTGGTGGGAATGTAAATTGGTGTAGCCACCATGGAGAACAGTATGGAGGTTCCTTAAAAAACTAAAATTAGAGCTACCATATGATCCAGCTAATTGTGTTTTAAATTTCCTGAACAGTTAACCCAAGGCTGATGGGCCAAACACATTTTGTGTTTGAGTCAATAGATGTTTCCTTTCATGTCTTTGGAATTATTTCTCATAGCACTTGGGGTCTTGAGAACTTGGCGTTTGAAGGCTAATGTTATTTTTAGTTTATAAAGTAAGCAACTGAAAATTGGAGAGGTTAGCAAACTTATTTGATCCCAATGGCATTGAGACCATGCTCCTTCTACTTGTAAGCGTCATTATAACTCAATAGTCCATTGCATAAAACTCTTTATTTTAAAATGAGACACCCATCAGGACCCTATAGAGTCTTCTTTGTTTCCTCTTGACCCTTCCAATATGCCTACACATATTTCCTTAAAAGGCAGCCTCATCAATGAGTTTGGCATTGCTGGGTGGGCCCTGTCTTCAGATGTCCTCTTCAGCGCTGTCTTTTCTGTTTGTTGCTTATAAAGTAGCAGGCATCTGTGAACCAAACTGCTGTGTTCACTGGTCCATGTCAGCCTCTGGTCCTTATGTGTGCATTCATGTTGTACAAATTTATAGTAATATCACATCTAGAATTCTATGATATATATCTTCCACTTATGTCATGAATATTTAAAAAATCAACTTTATTCAGGTATAATTTACACATAATAAACTGTACCCATTTAAGTATAGGTAGTTGAGTTTTGACAGTATGCACCTTGTAACCACTACCACAATCAAGATACCAGATATTTCCTTTACTCCTAAAAAATTCCCTCATACCCTACTACGGTCGATCTCTCCCTCCACTTTTGGCCACAGGCAACCACTGATCTGCTTTCTGTCACAATAGATTAGTTTTCATTTTCTAGAGTTTCACACAAATGTTATAATACATAGGTATGATTTTGTGTCTCATTTCTTTTACTGAGCATAATGTTTTTAGATGTAATTTTTTCTCATTTTGCCCTAGTTTTCTTTTTCACCTAATTAAAATTTCTTTTTTACCTAACAAACATCTCTAGTACCACCACCAAAACCCCTGCTCACTTAAACCAGATAACTTAAGCTTGGCATGTATATTTTCTATCCCTTCTATCAATATTCATACAACAATATAGACATACAGGGGAGCCTACGTAGTTCAGTCTGTAAAGGTCATCCTCCATGGACACAGAAAAGAACAGCAAAGGGTAGAGAATGGATTTGGAAGGGCAAAGGGAGACTAATCAGCAGAGGTAGGTAGGTGTTCTCACTTCACAGATGAGAAAACTGGGAAACTGAGAAGGAGCCTACAAATGGTCAATGACAGAGGCCCTCCTGACTCCAAGTCCCACATCTTATTTCCTTCCAAGAGCGTTTTTTTGCTCAATAAAATTATGAAGGTCCCAAGGGCAAGGATATTTAGCACCAGGAGAAAAGATAATGTTAGTGATGATTATGGTGATGACTATGATGATGTTAGTCATGGTGGAGGTGATGGTGATGATGATGATGGCAATTATGATGATGATGGTGGTAGTAGTGGTGATGATGATATGATGATGATGGTAGTGGTGATGGTGGTGATGATGAAGGTGATGGTGATGGTGGTGGATATAATGGTGATGAGGAAGGTGATGGTGGGTGTGGTCATGATGATGGTGATAATGATAATGGTGATGATGATTATGATGGTAGTGGTGATGGTGGTGATGATGGTGATGGTGGTGATGATGGTGATGGTGGTGGTGGTGATGATGATGGTAGTGGTGATGGTGGTGATGACGAAGTTGATTGTGGTGATGATGGTGATAATGATAATGGTGATGATGATGGTGGTGGTAGTGGTGATAGCGGTGATGAGAAAGGTGATGGTGATGGTGGTGGTGATGATGCTGATAGTGATAATGGTGATGGTGGTACTCTAAAGAACACTGAGATCCAGGGAGAACTAAAGAGAATAGAAAACAACCCAACCTTTCCACAGTGCTTTCACCTATTTTTTTCTCATTTCATCTTATAACAATCCTGTGAGATGTGTATTATTGTCATTCCTATTTTAGATGGGGACCCTGAAGGCAAACTGATTTCTTAGCCACTGTCAAGAGAAGCAGGTATTAAGCATTTAGTCCACTCTTTACATTCAGGTGTTTGTGAAAATCAATAAGCAAGTGTTTTAGTGGCATATATTAGGCATTCAACAGATTTGAAAAATACTGCCAATTTTTCATGCTTAAAATAAACCAAATTTCCTTCATGCCGAGTTATTAATTCTGTTAGAAAGAATGAGTTGATCTATATAAACTTGGAGAGATTCCTATTTTGTTACTGTTGTTATTGTTGTCCTCAGGTGGGGAGATGAAGATGCAGATAAATGTATATGGTAAGTTCCGTTTTCATTAAACGACCATTAAACATACTGCCCTCCGACTTCCAGTTTGGTCTGGACAAGCTGCAGCAGTTTCAGGAAATCAGCAGGTGGGAGGAGCGAGACGTCAGGGGGTTATCCCCCAACCCCTGCCCATCCCCTCCTTGCTTGGCCCTGGTTTGGGCAGCTGGCCACAGTTCCCACTGGGCAGCCCCTCTTCCACAGCCATGAGCCTGACAAGGTCCCTACGGTGTCATGATCCTTCATCTGTCCCCTTAGGCTTCAGGGTGGTAACTGCCTCCGGCTGTTTCCAGTGGCTGGTTGTTTTATCATTCCCTTAACCCTGCGCGCACCTTTTGTGAAACCACACCATTATTAAGCTAAGAATGCTCAGCCCCTAACCACCCTGTGACCTGCTTTTTGGTGCTGGGCTGGGAGTTTGCAAACTGCACCCTTCTTTGCGGCAGCTCCCCGCCAGTTCTGCGCATGCGCGGTGCGACAGGGATCCTGCAGGGACCGAGGGACCTGGTCTTCCCCTGGCTTGTTCTTCCTGTTCCAGTCGTCTCGCAAAGGCAGGTCCCCCAGGCACCGGGGTCCAGCCTCCTGCTTTTTTCTGACACTCCCAGGAACGTCCTCTTTGTGCCCGCTCTCGAGTGCTGGGTTATAACTACTCCGAGCTCTTCCCTTGGTTCCCTGGCCCCAGGAGTGCTAGCTGCTATTTTACAGTTACTTTTCTGTGTTATCTCAGTGAGCCCTTTCACGTATTCAGATCTCCAACCTGTTTTTCTTTTTATTGTGGTAAAAAACACATAACATAAAATTTATCGTCTTAAACATTTTTAAGTGTCCAGTTCAGTTGCACTAAGTGTATTCACATTGTTGGGAAACAGATGTACAGAACGTCTTGATCTTTTATTTATTTGTTTGTTTATTTATTTGTTTATTGGAGTAAAATGGCTTTACACTGTTGTGTTAGTTTCTGCTGTACAGTGAAGTGAATCAGCTCTATGTATACCTATATCCCCTCCCTCTTGGACCTCTCTCCCACCCCCCCATCCCACTCATCTAGATCGTCACAGAGCTCCCAGCCGAGCTCCCTGTGCTATACATCAGGTTCCCACTTGCTATCTATTTTATGCATGGTAATGTATTTATGTCAAACCTTGATCTTTTAAAACTAAAACTCTGTATCCATTAAACAATAACTCTCCTTCCCTGCTCCCCAGCCCTGCAACTCCCATTCCACCTTCTGTCTGTATGAATCATGTAAAGATCTCTGACTCTTTTAAACATTCTCTTTATCAAAATAATTGGCATGGTTTCTGTTTTCCTGATTGGACTCTGATGTATCTCTGTAAATAGTTCCTTCTTTAAATAATTTTCAATTAAACTCCTTAAATGTGCCGCCTGACTCCTGCTGAGATCCTGACTGATACATTATCTTGGGAGAATAACAATTGTTAAAATAACAGTAAAGATGAAAGCCCTTTTTAAACCAAAAAACACTGTGTGTATATATATATATATATATATATATATATATAAACATCTTTATTGGAGTATAATTGCTTTACAATGGTGTGTTAGTTTCTGCTTTATAACAAAGTGAATCAGTTATACATATACATATGTTCCCATATCTCTTCCCTCTTGCGTCTCCCTCCCTCCCACCCTCCCTATCCCACCCCTCTAGGTGGTCACAAAGCACCAAGCTGATATCCCTGTGCTATGCGGCTGCTTCCCGCTAGCTATCTATTTTACACTTGGTAGTGTATATATGTCCATGCCACTCTCTCACTTTGTCACAGCTTACCCTTCCCCCTCCTCATATCCTCAAGTCCATTCTCTAGTAAGTCTATGTCTTTATTCCCGTCTTGCTCCTAGGTTCTTCAGAACCTTTTTTGTTTGTTTGTTTTCTTAGATTCCATATATATGTATTAGCATACGGTATTTGTTTTTCTCTTTCTGACTTACTTCACTCTATATGACAGACTCTAGGTCCATCCACCTCACTACAAATAACTCAATTTTGTTTCTTTTTATGGCTGAGTAATATTCCATTGTATATATGTGCCACATCTTCTTTATCCATTCATCTGTTGATGGACACTTAGGTTGCTTCCATGTCCTGGCTATTGTAAATCGAGCTGCAATGAACATTTTGGTACATGACTCTTTTTGACCTATGGTTTTCTCAGGGTATATGCCCAGTAGTGGGATTGCTGGGTCGTATGGTAGTTCTATATTTAGTTTTTTAAGGAACCTCCATACTGTTCTCCATAGTGGCTGTATCAATTTACATTCCCACCAACAGTGCAAGAGGGTTCCCTTTTCTCCACACCCTCTCCAGCATTTACTGTTTCTAGATTAAAAACACTGTATATTATTACGATTAGTACTAGTACTAGTAGTGGTAGTATTTCAAAAGAGGCCTCCCCTGCAGTGTCCCTTGAAGCACCAGCACCCAGAGAAGAAGGATGACAAACACTGGAAATGACTGTGGCTTCAGAGTTTCGACAGATCCTTTGTGGCTCTAGGCCTGAAGGTCACAATGAAAAGCCAAGACAGGAACTCTGTCCCCTTTTGTAAGAGAGGGTGTGGAGAACATAATAGAAGCCTCATATTTATATTCACAAGTTAATGTGGGGAGGAAGCCAAAGTGTCTGTGTCCTTAAGTGATACTGAGGCTCTGGCTCCAATCAAGACAAGGCTCTGATCCCAGATGTCCGTCCCCAGCGATTCAGTGACACTTCAACATCCTGACTTAAAATGAACAATCTGGTTGCTTTTCCAGAGTAGTAAATGACTGGAAAATCCCCAAACACCAGCCAACTCACAAATGCCAGAAAGTCCTTGCAGCCATAGCCCTGGCCAGAGATTTCCCTGCAGGGCAGGGTCCCCCGACTTCTTTAAGAGGAGCCCTCCTTTTTGCATGTGTCATCTGGTAAAATGAGGCTTCAGTGTCTCCCAGGGGCTGGAAAGGGACGAGGAGGCCGGGGTATTGTGGGCAAGTCCAGCGAGGAGAGCCGTGGCTTCCCTGACTAGGGCACCTGGCTGGCTGTGCATTCTGGTGGATACAGTCATCCCCTGTCAGGAAAGAAGGCCTCAAAACACCAAGTCTGAGGGAGAAGAGTAAGGCGTTTCTGCAGCAGCTGTTAACCAAGAAAACCTGGGCAAAAGGGCAGGCTCTTGCTTTCTTCCGGAACTATTTGACTGGCTTACTCTCTTTGTACTTGGATGGGGTAACTGTGAGGAAAAGCTCATCTATGTGAGGTTTGTGGCTGGATGTTATGGGACACACACATGAGCTACTCCTCCAATGTCCAGGAGCTCTATAAGCCCCCAAAAATTATTTGTAAAATCGTGTGTGTGTGCATGGGGATCTGGAACAATTTTCTGGGGCCTGTAAATGTCCTCTGATTCACAAAAGGGTCAGTGTCACCTCCCTGCCTCTTTCCCCATCCCCAAGTTGAGAACAGCCCTAGATTATGAATCACTGGAGGGCAGGACCATGACTTTCACCCTTGAATCTCCAAGAGCATCCTGCCTGGTATGATTTGTGCATAGTCTTTTCTTTTGTTTTTGTTTTTTAAAATAAAATATAGGTTTTATTTGCCTCTGGAAATCTTAGTATTTTGTTTTTCTCTTTTTCCTGTAGTTGTTAGCTATATATAAAATTGGAAAATGTTATTTTTATGAAAAATCTTATAGGCTATTGTAAGCACACAGTTTTTGTTTATTCTTTTTTTAAATTTTTACTTATTTTTTTAATTGAAGTATAGTTGTGTTAGTTTCAGGTGCAGAGCAAAGTGATTCCATTTTTTTTTCAGATACGTTTCCCAATTTGTGCATAGTCTTTTAATGAGTATTTACTAAATTGAGCATAGATTAACAGACTTCAACTTCTAAGGAATCCACAATAAATCCTTTCCATCCTGCGGTGGGCTTGTGATGGGATATCCTTTCCAGGATCTCAGTAACAGTTTCTTCTGTTTGTGGACTGGCTCTTCCCACAGGAGTCAGCAACAGAGAAGATAAACACTAATGTAGGAGGTTGAGTGCTAGTACTTGTTTCCCCACCAACACTCCATGCTTCCCCTGCCCCCCACTTTCATCATCTGAAAAATCGTAGTCTCTTCCTGTCTCTACTACTCAATGAAATTTTTATGCGGAATCATGATAAAAATGAGAGGGAGGAATTTTATTATAAACTCAAAGTCAATGTACTAATATTAACAGATGTCACAGGAGTCGGGTAGTTACTTATACTTCCAGGTTATTAGAGAGGAAAAAAGAGACAAGTTGAGGGAAGAAAAAGACATGTAGTGAGATACTGTCTTTAAGATCATTGTAAAGTAACGTGACATAGTGTAGGGGAGTAGGGAAGAAAGATAGTTTTGAGGCCCTCACTTTAAGATAGAGCAATGGAAATGAGTCAGAACAGTGAAATGAGTCTGAATAGTGAAAAGACTATATTATTCTTTTAACCATTATCTTCTTCTTGGTTGGAATTATTTTCCTCCTAATTTTAGTTATGACTCCTGGTCTAAGTGAGATGTTAAGAGGATGGGATGGGGTAGGGAGTGGGCACCATATTTCATTATTCTAGAAGGCACATTTCCCACCTTCCAGCATCTCTGGGGATCAGTTGATGGTGTCAGCTGGGCTCAGTGGAGATGCAGTTGTAAATGGTGCTCCAACTTGGACATAGTTGCTCATGTTGCCATCAGTTCAGTCGAATTAAGTGCACTGTCCTTACTGCAGGTGTTGAGTTGCCATTTAAAAGGCCCTCAGAAAGATCACACTATGACTTGGCATTGAAATGAAAAATTATCATGTGTGCAAAAAGGTGTAGAAACAGAGCAACAGGGCTTTGATATTGGTGAAGCAGATATACGTGGTTGGAGAAATGAACACAAGTTCATAGTTTTTGCAAAGCAACAACTGAGTGCTTTCTGGAAGCAAAGAGAGGAAGAACCATCCCTGAAGTAGAAGAAGCTCTTACTGAGATCCACGTTAGGGCTGCCATCACAAGCCAGCTGAGTGACCGGAGAAAATGTCAACACTTCTTGAATTAAAAAAAGTCAAAGCAAGGAGAGGCTTGCATAACTGTGGGGTCTATTGTTAAGGCATTGTGTCCTAGTTGAATGGACAGTGTTTTTTCCTTCAAGGTACATAAGGAAAGGTGTGTCTTAGAATCAATGGAAAATGGTATAAATGCAGACTTATGACGTTCAGGGAGCCACTATCATTTTACAGAAAAGGAAGACAGACCCAATGCCTTCTCTGCGGGTGGGCTCACTCTTAGGCGATTCGGCACAGAGCTGGCAGACGGTTGGCCAGGCCTGTGAGAGTGGGAGCATCGGTATGCAACCCAAATGACTAACAAACAGGAGCCAGAACAAGTCTCAGGTATGGAGGGGGAAAGAACCGGTCCTCCTCTTAGACACATGAACTTGAGATAGACAAAGGATTAAAAAAAAAAAAAAAAAAGCATAGTTTTTAATTTAAAGAAAATGTTTACAGTTCTGGGGTACTTCTTATAAAATAGTGAAAATTAAACCTAAATTCTTGAACAGTATAGTAGTTTCATACCCCACCACAAATATAAAATATTTTAAAGTCAATTCAACTAGTAAATATTTAATTGTCTTGAAGATTATACTTTGTTGTTGTTGTTGTTGTTGTTACACAACAGAAATTTATTTCTCACAGTTTTGGAGGCTGGGAAGTTCAAAATCAAGGTGTCACCAGATTTGGATCTTGGTGAGGGCCATCTTTCTTCCTTTCTTTTTTTTTTTTTAACATCTTTATTAGAGTATAATTGCTTTATGGTGTGTCAATTTCTGCATTATAACAAAGTGAATCAGTTATACATGTACATATGTCCCCATATCTCTTCCCTCTTGCATCTCCCTCCCTCCCACCCTCCCTATCCCACCCCTCTAGGTGGTCACAAAACACCGAGCTGATCTCCCTGTGCTATGAGGCTGCTTCCCACTAGCTACCTATTTTACATTTGGTAGTGTATATATGTCCATGTCACTCTCTCACTTTTTCCCAGCTTACCCTTCCCCCTCCCTGTATCCTCAAGTCCATTATCTAGTAGGTCTGCATCTTTATTCCTGTCTTGCCCCTAGGTTCTTCTGACCATTTTCTTTTTTTTTTTTCTTTTTTTTTTTTTGGTTCCATATATATGTGTTAGCATACGGTATTTGTTTTTCTCTTTCTGACTTACTTCACTCTGTATGACAGTCTCTAGGTCCATCCACCTCACTACAAATAACTCAGTTTCGTTCCTTTCTATGGCTGAGTAATATTCCATTGTATATATGTGCCACAGAAGATTATACTTTTAAATTTGCCAAGCATGATTATTTATAAGCAGATTAAATTTTATATAGTCAATTATTAATGTCCCTAAAAAAACAAAATCACTTCAGATTAATAAAAGGACCAGAAAATTAATTATTGCATATATCTACATTTCTGCCAAATTTCTGTTAACAAACAGAACAGGAATAAAAAGAATACAGACAACTTTTCTCCTTATCCATCCCAACCCATCCCCACCTTGACTTTCCTCACATATGGATGAAAAAGTCTAGACATTTCAGGTTCTTAATCCTCCATCATGTTTATGATAGTTCTTAATCTGGGGCTCAAGGGCAGAGGTCCATGGATGGGCTCCAGTTAGCCTGTGCACCTCTGAAATTATATGAAAAATCCTGGGTATAATGTGCGTTTTGTTGGTGTTGAGGAGAGGGGTGCCGGTTGTCATCAATTTCTCAAAAGTGTCCATTTTTTAAAGAACAAAAGAGTCCGTGAACCCCTGGTCAGCATTGTGGGTCAGTTGTGACCTGGCCCTGGGCCCCTCCTGACTATGGGCACTTCGGTGGGAGTTTTGCCTCAGCAGGGGCCTGGGCGGGACCCAGCAGCATCTGAGGGTGACTCCTTAGACACAAGATACCTGGGAGATGGGCTTTGTGATTCTGTCTTAGTTTGGGGATTTGGCTGCCCAGATGTCCCTGCTCTTCCTCAAAATAAACAAAGACAAACTACTGCATTCCTGTGCCATCCAGGTTTAATCTGGCACTTTGAACTGTGTTTTTAAGTGACATAAACCAGGTCCTAATCCTTTCGTTTTCCTCTCCCTCTGGCAGGTCAGAGATACCCTGACTGTGATAAGGATAAGCTTGTGGGGGCGCTGAAGGGGCAGAGATCCAGGCCACTTGCCAGGGGTGGTGACTTTTATGCTCTAATTTGAAAATGTAAAAGGCTAGTTTGGATGGATTCTCATTGAGTTCCATGGAATTCCTCTGCCTCCCAGGCCTGGCCTGGATTAAACTGATGCTCAGCCTCTGAAAATCCTAGGTTAAGAGGGGACTTGAGAGCTAAGACTGTCCCACACTTAACATCAGAATTTGTTGGAGAGCTTGTTAAAAACACAGATTTCTTGGATTACCCCCAGAGATTCTGATTTAGTAGGTCTAGGGTGGTGTCCTGGAATTGTTATGTTTGTTTGTTTTTTAAATCAATATCTCCAAGGGATTTTGAGAAAGGGGCCCTAAAGAGTTTTATTCTTCCAAATGTTGAGAGCTGGGATGAAGATAAGGACTTCTGGGCCCTCATACTTTCTGTCCTTCTTGAGTTGATTTTGTTGGGTCTGTTGGGTCATACTTCTCCCCACCAAGAGAAGGTACCCCTGGAAGGGGACTGAGTGTGGCGTGAAACATCGAGTCTAAATCCATAACCAAGATTTGTCTGTCAGGGGCTGCACTTTTCCCAGCCCTGGATCCCACCAAGGCTGTGCTTTGAAGACCAAAGAAGAGAATGTCCCAGGCAGCAGTTTCTGTAGCCTTCTACCTGGGAGGAGGCAGGGGGTATCGTGGAAAAACTCCCATCCCAGAGTACTAAGTCCTTCATTCATCTGTTCCTTCATTCACTCAACAAACACTTGACTGCTTACCACATGTGCTAAGCACTGTGTCAGGTGCTGGGATTCAAGAGTGAACAAGACACAGTCTGTGCCTCGGTGGAGTGCTTACTCTAATAGAGTGAAAGACGCTAAAAAACGGTTCTAAAGTTTCTATAGGGAAAGGGACAGGGGCTTCAATATGATTTTAAGAGAGAAAGAGAGTGGCATAGAGATTTATGCTGAAGGCAATTTTGTGTTGAAAAATGACTGGTCTCCTCTCATGTTATCTGTTTATTTGGGGTAGATGGTAAGGAAAAGCTGATGGGGACTGTCAAGTGGCCCTCTCCCCCAACATAACACTGAGCCACCCCTTGGTGCCAATATCAGAGAGTAACTACGACATTATATGATTTATTTAATCAATCAATCAATTGGTTAGTTAATGACACTTGCAAGTGCTAAGAAGTATGCAGCATTCTGGGGGTTCTTAAAAGAATGCTTAGTCTGGGATAGGGCTTGAGGGAAAGATTTCTTAAACAGGTAACTTTTAACCTGAGACCAGAAATAAGAGGTAAGAAATGGAATGGAATGGGTGGTGTGTTGGGGCCCGGCCAGAAGGGCTGAAGCTGATGAAACGTGAGGGAAAATATCACAATGAGGTTAGAGGGAAACAGGGTAAGATCCTGCAGGGGCTTATGGAGTTTTTCCTTTCTACCTGTTGGTATGTGATCTTGAGAAAATTTCCTAATTACTCATCTGTAAAACAGGGGACAGACCCAACCCGACAAGGCTTCAGTATGGATGAAAACCTGCTTTGTAAAAAAGTAGCTTTACAAAAACAAAACGATTATGAGGGCTCGGTATCTGATAACTCAATTTACTCGCTTGAATGTGATAGACTGATTGGGCAGGAGCCCAGATGGGCGCCTCCTTCACTCCAAAAGCCTTTCTGTGCCGGGGCAGGAGGCAAGTGTGTCCTGTCCCCTCAACCCTGGCCCTGACGGTCACGCCTGTTCAGAATCTTTCCTGGGCTCAACCAGAGGTGACATTTCCTCCAATAGGCTGTCTAGCTTCTGGAAGTTGTCCTTATTTCTGGGTGTGCTGTCGCTTTCATTTACTCTTGTGATTTCTCTGACTTAATAAATTCTAGCTCATTCATTTTGTTGATTTTTAAAAAGTAAGTTTGGGTAAAAAACAAGGACCTGCTGTATAGCACAGGGAACTATATTCAATATCTTATAATAAACTATAATGGAAAAGAATCTGAAGAAAGAAGTACATATATATTCTATATATTCATATATATATATCTGAATCACTTTGCTGTACACCTGGAACTAACACAACATTGTAAATTAACTATACTTTAATAAAAAATGGTTAAGTTAGAGTCTGTCATACAGAGTGAAGTAAGTCAGAAAGAGAAAAACAAATACAGTATGCTAACACATATATATGGAATCTAAGGAAAAAAAAAAAAAAAAAGGTCATGAAGAACCTAGTGGCAAGACGGGAATAAAGACACAGACCTACTAGAGAATGGACTTGAGGATACGGGGAGGGGGAAGGGTAAGATGTGACAAAGTGAGAGAGTGGCATGGACATATATACACTACCAAACGTAAAATAGATAGCTAGTGGGAAGCAGCCGCATAGCACAGGGAGATCAGCTCGGTGCTTTGTGACCACCTAGAGGGGTGGGATAGGGAGGGTGGGAGGGAGGGAGATGCAAGAGGGAAGAGATGTGGGAACATATGTATATGTATAACTGATTCACTTTGTTATAAAGCAGAAACTGACACACCATTGTAAAGCAATTATACTCCAATAAAGATGTTAAAAAAAATGGTTAAAAAAAGTAAGTTTGGGAACAGCAACCTGCGGTTAGACAAGCGTGCATTTTTTATAACTCAGTAGATCCATATTAATGGAATCTTTGGGCACGGAGGAATCAACATGACATTTGGTGGTGGCGTCACGGAACAGGAACCTAGCATTTATTTAAATTTTATAGATCAAGTACCATGTGGTACACAAATGGTCAGTGGAAAATTTTTGATGAAATGGGGATCTGTCTGCTCATCACTCTCTCCTCTCTTCTTTGTCTCTCTTTTTAAAGGTTGGGTAAATACACACATGCAGAATTTCTAGATTGAACCTGATTATCTACCCTGGAGATCTTGTCAACTTTACAAGAGTTTATATAACGCCTCTCTTCTCATGAACAGGTGCATCCTCACAGAAGTGCTTCTCCTTCTTGATTCCATATGTGTTTATTAAAATTTAGCCAGGAAGGAGATTTCTCTGCCTTAATGATGAAAGAAGCATAGGAAAAAAAATCTTTGGGCTAAGAGTCAGGGGCCCTGAGTCCCAATGTTGCCTTAGCCATTTGCTAGCTGTGTGACACTGCATGGGATGGATTTGACAGCAAGTAGCAGAAAACTCTACATGTGGCACCTTACACAAAGAGAGTTTTTTTTTTTTTTTTTGCATAACAAGAAGGCTAAAAGGAGGAAGTTACTGGATTGATTCAGCTGCCAGCTGAATGATGTCTTCCAGGTACCCTGTGTCTTTCCCTTCCACAATCCTTAGCATGTGGGCCTTTTACCCTCATGCTTGTGGCTTTATTGTCACAAGATGCCCACCCCAGCTCCAGACTACGCAGAATAAACAGGGAAGGATGATACATCCATAGCTGGCTAACATTCCCAAGAAAGCAGATTTCCAAGAAACCCTCCCATTAGATGCCACTGGTTGGAACTGTCAGATAGCTACTCACAGCTGCAAGGGAGACTGGGAAAATATTTAGTTGTTTCACCTTGTAAAGTGGAAAGTAGCAAGGGATGAGGGGGCTGGAAATGCCTATAGGATTAGTCAAGGGGCAGCATCTGCCATGGTGTCCTTGGACAATTTATATCATTTTGGAATCAGTTTCCTCAGCTATAAAATGCGGTGGTTTAACCAGGATCTAGATGGCCTCTGGAGCTCCTTGTAGTTCAAAAGTAGGAATTCTCAAACTTTAATGTGCATACGAATCACCTGGAGATCTTGTTAAAATTCAGGTTCCAGGCGTGGGGCTGGGAAGGAGGTAGGGTGCCTGAGAGTCTGCATTTCTAACAGGCTCTCTCTCAGGTGATGGTGATGCTGCTGGACCACACTTTGATTTGCAAGGTTCTATGAGTCCTTAGGTATCGATTTCTCTGCTTTCCTCAGTAGACAAGCCAGCTTAAGGCAAAGACCATACAAATTCCTTAAGTTGCCTAGAATGACTTTGAATTCTCAGAACTGTGTATGCACATTCCTCCTGTTTTTTCGGCATTTCTAGGCACAGAAGAAGTATAAGAGCTAGAGTCTCAGTCTTAAGGGCAGTATAACTAGTTCGAATAGAGACTAGGACAGAGGAAAGAACTTTTCTAATTGAACTCTCACAACCCTGGGAGGCCAGCGTCATCGCTCTCATCTCACACATGAGGAAGCCGAGAATCAGAGACTCAGGGGAAATCACTTTCTTAAGGCTGTGCAGCTGGATTAGATTCTAACCCAGGTCTCTGACTGCAAGGTCCATGCTTTTCCATTTCACCATGCTGATTCCTGCAGAGGCCCACGTGTGAGAGGCAACAAGGGTGAGTACAAGAGAGCCCCCAGCTTAGTGATAATTAGCTTGGTACAAACCTGTCCGTGCTGATTAGTCTCCATTTGCCCCTCCAGATCCATTCTCCACCCTCTGCCTTCCCTGGGAGACTGACCTCTGCCTGGCCACTGGCCTCCAGTTGGGACTGGCCAGTGGAATCACCTCCAAGAGGCTGGAGTGTAGGAGAGATGGAGGTTGAGACATTTATTCATCCCCTTTCCCCATGCCTTGGCAGTTGCTCTTTCTCAACTTGAAAGCCGCGACTCGGGTGCCCACTTCCATGCCTCTCACTGGTTCGCAGTAAGTGCTCCCCTCCCCGTGCCCTCAGGCCTGGGGGAGAACTGCTTCCCCTCTTGATGGTCCTTGGGTGCCTCACTGTCCGTTTGTGTTTCCCTTCGCCCTGCCCACCTCCCTGTAAACAGTCCCTTGATTGATTTTGTGAGGTGCTGCCTGTTTTCTGATGACACTGTGATTCACTGACTCATTTCCCCAAAATTTCCAGGTAGTGGTAGATACAGTCAAATACTACAGATGGTAGCAGGAGATTTGGGAGGCTACAAAAGGCAGACCTTGGGGAGAAGATAGGGCTTCACTTGGGTTCTGACAGGTGGGGAGGATTTGCAGAGACAATGGAGACAGAATATTTGAGAAGACCATCAGGCAAAGGCAAGGATTAAAGGGGCACAGGATCTGCCTGCGTTGGAGGATCAATAGTAAAGTGAGTTGCCTGGGGTGAAACCAGGTAAGGGTGGGTTATAGCAATAATGCCAAGCTATGTGTCACCGTGTTCAGAGTGCTTTACTTGAACTCACTCATCTTCAATAGCCCTGGGGTTAGCCTTGTTTTTAGAGGGGAGGAGGAAATGAGGCACAGAGAGGTTAAGAACTAGTCCCAGGCCACCCAGCTCCAGGATTTGACCCTTAGTGGTCTGGCTGCGAGCCTGCCCTTGGAAGCACCACGCTGCTGAGGCACAGCACCATTGAGTGTTTTGCAGCAGGGATGAAATCTGAAGGAAGCAGCGTCTAGGGGAGGGGAGCAGGGCGTGCAGGGCAGAAGGTGTTCGGGGAGGGCAGAGGGATCTGCTGGGCTCTCCCCTCCCTGCTCTCGGCAGAACCTTCAGTTTGGTGTCCTCCCCCCTCTCTTGATGTGTCCGGGAAACTGGCTCTGCGTCACGTGTTGTAGTCAATGGTTCATGGTTTTCATCCTGCCTTTTTCTGGATGTGATGACAGAAGTCGGCTTCTCCTTTTCACGTGCCCCAGGTCAAAATTCCTGTTCCTTTACCTCGGTGGCAGGGAAATGGGAAGGGCCTGGAGGAAGAGGATGCCCCAGTCCTGGCAGAGCCCATGTGTCTGCTTTGTGGGGATTTAGAGGCAGCCCATTAGGTATTAGCATAATTGCTTTTGTTTTTAATCCGCTCGGAAATGAAGTTCTTTAGCAGCCAAAATAGCTCCAATTGGCCAGTTTGTTCTCTTTCTAGTTTCCATGTGGAAAAGTAGATTTAACCCGAGTCTAATTTTCTTTGTATGTAAAATGGTGACAGTAACACCCACCTGCCGCGTCACGTGAGTGCACGTGAAGGGCACATCTCAGAGGCTACCCCAAGGGTGCAGTTCACAGATAGTGAACTTAGTGGTAAGTTCTCTCTTCTCCTAACCCACCTCCCTCCCTTCCATTTAAATTCATTATGAAACGATAATAAGGGTGTTGGAGGGTAGTCTTTCTCCCTTCCTTCCATCCCCTCCTTCCTTGACACTTCTAATTGGTGAAAACTTTCAAACATACCTAAAAATAAGGAGATAGTGAAATGTACCTTCCTCATCATCTAAATTTAACAATGTTCAATGGCTTGCCAGATATGCTTATCTGGTTCATCTTTGCTAAAGTATTTTAAAAACAATCTCAAATGGCATAAATATCACTTCAAGTATATGTAAAAATATGCATTTCTAAAAAAAAGAATATTTTCTTAACACAATGCCATTAATACACCTAACAAAATGAACAATAATCCCTTAATAGCAAGTCATATCCAGACTGTATTCAGATATCTCCAATTGTTTTTTTTTTTTAGTTTTTTAAAAAAATTGTTATCTATTTATTTATTTTTGGCTGCATTGGGTCTTCGTTGCTGCGCGCGGGCTTTCTCTAGTTGCGGCGAGCAGGGGCTGCTCTTCGTTGCGGTGCGTGGGCTTCTCTGCGGTGGCTTCTCTTGTTACGGAGCACGAGCTCTAGGCGCGCAGACTTCAGTGGTTGCAGCACGCAGGCTCAGTAGTTGTGGCGCACGGGCTTAGTTGCTCCTCAGCACGTGGGATCTTCCCGGACCAGGGCTCGAACCCGTGTCCCCTGCATTGGTAGGTGGATTCTTAACCACTGCGCCACCAGGGGAGTCCCTCTCCAATTGTCTTGTTGTAGTTGAATTGATTGAATCAAGGTCCCAACAGGGTGGGGCATATAGGAAAGAGCAACCAGCGACACAGGGCCCTGTTTACAGTTCTGAGAGTTTAGGAATTTCTTTGCCTTTTGCAAAGCATGACTCAGCATTGCCAATAAAGTGCACCCTAATATTTGTGGTTTTGACTGTCTGGAAGCAACTGCAGATATCCATGGCATTTAGCAATGTCTGTCCAGGCACAAAGGTGAATCCTAGACACTTGCAGGGCTGTGCCTGGAGGGAATGGTCCAGCAAGAGAGTGTGCCCAGCTGGGAGCTGGCACTGGAGTTTTTCAGTGATGCTTTTTTGTTCTCTTTTCTGGTTCTTTCCTGATTTGGGATTTCACAGATTGGTACAATTGAAAAAAGACTGGAGTCATACATAGAATTATCGATTTTTTTTATTTTGCCAAGTAAGGACATTAAAAATGATCTCCTATCACCATTATTTCATAAAAGGAGGAGCATTGTAATACTAAAATGGCAGGACTGATATTATCTCAGAATAAAGGGGCGTCTTCTCTGGGAAATGATAGCTGGCCACCTGATGTTGAGGTATATATACATATATATGTGTGTATATATATATATATATATATTCCATGGTTCTGGTTTCCTCATTTTGCCATGAACTGGTAAGCATTTTGTCATAGTTTGGTATTTGGGAAACATTCTTCTACTCAAAATGGCTTGGGTAGTAAAAACTTGTAAAGTGATAAAAATGTCATTCTTTTTTGAAAAATAGTCATTGAGTGGGAGATGAAACTTCAGTAAATGTTGAATACAAACTTAGCTTGCTATGTGGGGTAGCACAGGAGAGAGGCCACTTTTTTGAACTGTGATTTGGGGAGCACGGTGGAGTCAGGTGTGAACATTTCCATACTCTTCTGTAGGTCTGGGGTGGGATCAAGGGCTGCCAAGAATTATTTTCTTAAATCATTCGACTTCTTCCTTTTAGCTCACAAGCATTATTGTTGATCTTGCTCACATCTTCCAAACCCACATCCCCATCCTCGTCCTGAACCACACACCCCTTATCCACTGTGTGAGGCTACAGCCATTTTACACATGCCTGAACCTCTCCCACAGCCTAACACCCATGCTCAGGGCGTGACCCGCATGTGTGTGTCTCTCAGCTACTCTGCTCTGCTGCGCTTCAGACCAGTAATTCAACTCAGAGCTCCTACTTGGCTCCCTCTGTCTGGCTTCCCCACTGCACAGAGTGGAGAAATTGCTCCTGCCGGAACCTGAGGTTCTCCCCTACACACCCATCCCCCCATACCCACCCCGTTACCTAGTCCTGAAGCATTTACTTCCAAATATATTCCCAATCAATTTACTTATGCCACGACTACTGCTACCGCCTCAGTCTCGGTCACTGTTACCTCTTGTCTGGGTTATTGCAACAGTTCCTCTTAATCCCCATCTCTACTCTAATCCCATCAATCCATTCTTCACGCAGTAGCCGGGATGACGTTCTTAAAATGGAAATTGTGTTGTGATGCACCCCCTGTTCAAAACTCTGAGGACATTTGGGAAAAAACGAGAACAGAAATCCCTAACAGGGGCTACAAGGCCCAGGTGGTTTACCCATTACCCAACTCTAACCTCATCTCGAACGACTTTCCTCTCCATTTCCCATCCTTGTCTTGAACCACACACATTTTGATTGGTACATGCTGGACTTTGATTGCCTCGAACACTCAAGGCCCTTTCCTGCTTCAGGGTAGGGAACGCATGGTGTTTCTTCTACTTGGAGAGTCCCCCACACCTTCCCCACTCCCTGCTGCTCCCCTCTGCAACTGTGCCTCCTGAGGACAGACCCTTGACTCTTCCTCTCAGTAATGAAGAGCCATCATCTAGCATAGTCCCAGGCAGGGAGTGCTTGGTAAATCTCTGCTGAGTGAATGACTATTCCAAGTAATATCAAAATTCTTCCCTCCCTATAAAAGTACAGAAAGGAGATGCTGAAAATATTTTAAAGAGAAAAAGAAGGCCGTATTTTTGCTATATCAGCCAAATTGGTATTTGGCCTTGAGGATTCAAGCCAGTATTTATTTTTATAGTTATAATAATGGACCTTTCTGTAAAATAAAGTAAACCACATTTTAAGTGTATGTTAAGATCAGCTCCATTTCATTGGCATTCCCCAAATTGCCAAGGTTCCTGTAAAGCTCCTGTAAATGATGACCCCTCTGTCTTTAATAGGGTGCTAAATCTGTCCATTTTTGAGGGACAGAGACCTATAATATATCCATTTAAAAAAACAAAGTGCCTTACTAGTGCTGGTTATTAAAAAGGCTAAAATCAAATATAGTTAAAATGGCCCATAACTTAGGTTCACACTTTTATTGCAGTTTTAAAAGAGAATACAAAACAGAAGTAGAGTCATGGATGTAGAAAACAAACTTATAGTTACCAGGGGATAAGGAGGGGAAGGGATAAATTGGGAGGTTGGGATTGACATATGCACGCTACTATATATAAAATAGATAACTAATAAGAACCTGCTGTATAGCACAGGGAACTCTACTCAATACTCTGTAATGGTCTATATGGGAAAAGAATCTAAAAAAAAAGAGTGGATATATGTATATGTATATGTATAACTGATCCACTTTGTTATTCACCTGAAAATAACACAACATTGTAAATCAACTATACTTCAATAAAAATAAAAAAAAGAGTAGACTCAACATATTTGTAGAACCATTTTCTAGAATATTTTTCAGTAAATTACATAATTTTCTTTTGTTTATCAGAAATGAGATGTCTTCTGAGAACTGTCATTCCACATTGGACTTCCCCTTTCCTAATTCCATTTTAATGCGTTGTCTGAGTGACTCACCTTTAGCACCATATCTTGTTTGCTGATTATTTCTACTTTCCAATTCAGATTTTTACTCTATGCTACTTTAGTCCCTACTTTTATTTTGTGGGTATGATTTATCTGTTCAACTATACTATGAGCTTATTGCGCCCCAAATCTCAGGGGCTTTATTTCCTACTCCACCTGCACGTCAAGTGTGGGCCAGCAGGGGGCTTTGGATCATGTGAGTCATGTGTCTCTCAGGGACCCAGGCTCATGAAAGGCTTCATCTTGACACCTGCTTCCCTGATGAAAACAGCAGTGGGCAGAAAACAGGACAAACCACACTGCTGGCTTTTAAAGCTTCTGCCAGGATACAGGGCATATCATTCCATAAGCGTGTCAATGGCTAAAGCAAGTCACATGACCATGCCCAACTTCGAAAGGGGTGGGCAAGTGAAACCCTGCTGTGTACCTTGGAAGAGGAGAGTCGGGGACACCAGAGGAATTGCACTAATAAGTCACACTCGCTGCCTGCAGGGCCCTGCTCAGCTCCAGGCTCATGGTGGGAATTCCATCATACATGCTTGACTGAAATTTGGAAACACCTGAAGGAATATATGTGGGTACAGGTAAAGGAGAAGGCAGTTGCTGGTTGAAAATGAAGGAAGTATTGCTTCAGTGTATTTGCTCTCTCTTAGTTTCAACTTCCCTCCTAAAACCTGGAAATAGGAAAAGCCCTGGAGAATATCTCAAAATAAAGGACCCAAGTGAATACCTGTCTTTATGCAGCCAGTAGCCATGCACTGGCGAATGAGCTGGTCTTCCTCCTGACCTCATACATATTTCTGCCAATGATTTGAAGGACTGCGGATGCTGACGCACAGAAAACACTTGCTGACAAGATGAACCTGGGAGGGGAGTGAGTGATTTGGGTGAGAGAATTATGATCCAAAGCTGAAATCATGGGCTGCAATAATGGGTTCATTCTAAGGGATCCTTGTGTGATGTTTGGGTCTAAAGACCAATTACATAACTACAGGATGGCAGAGCTTTGAACAACAGTACGTGTGGAAAATCTCCAAGGCTTTTTGTTGACGTGAATCATACTGTTTTTCAAGAGTGGGATGTGGTGGCCAAATGAGCCAAGGGAATGTCAGTTTGTCGGCATGGAAACCCAATGCCCAGGACAGGGGAGGGGCTCAGGGACTCTGCTCAGGCAGAGTGTGGAGGCTTGAGCTCAGTTTGGAACGTCACCATCTGAGGGACCTGGACAGATGAGCTTGCCCAGAGGAGAGTAATGGGGTCACCAATGGAACAGGAACACTCAAGGAGTGGATGGAGGAACTGGGTCAATTTAACCTAAAGAATAGAAAGACTGGACTCGGGAAGTACAGGATGGGAAGAGGCAGTCTTCGAATACTCGGAGGGCTACCAGGTAGAAGAGGGAATAAACTTTGTTTTGCTGCAGAAGGCAGAGTAAGGATAGGTTATAGGGACAATGATTTGACTCATGATTGGGAATAGAACCCTGTGAAAGTTAAGTCTCTTGTAGGTTCCGTTCTCGAGGGGATCTTTGGATCCAAAGAGGTGAGTGAACAACTATCCCAGTTTGCCTAAGACTGGGGTTTTCAGTGTTAAAATCAGAAAAATCCCAGGCAACCTGGTGAAAGGGGTCACCCTACCAAAGAAGATCACCCTTAATGTCATCTCAGGTCTCTCTCAACTTAGAGATTTTGTGATTTCTGAGATAGATACTATGTTGATTTTCCCAGAAGAATTTCAGGCAAAGCAATGATTCTTATATAGTATTTTTGGTTTCTAATTCCTGCTTAACTTAATCACGTAGGACTTTTGCACGCTGGCTGAACAATTGTCCCACACTTGTGTTTAAGATTTAATCATTGCTGCTAGATTCATGCCCTCAAATTGTATCACATAATCAGGTGAATATTTCCCTGCAAGTTCGAGGTCATTCACTACATAAATGAGCATTTTAGAAACAAAGAGCTGAACCTTTCTTAAGAAATCACAATGGATAATTTCTTGATTGTTTGAATTGCTGTTATTCTTAGAAAAAGCACGAAGGAGGTGAATAGCAGTACAGGAAGTTAAATAGTTCCATCATAATGAAATTTTACTTATATTATGCACAATGAAAGAGCTGTGTGTGTTCAACACATCCATGTAGAAGCTTTATTCTTTTCTTTTAATCAGTTATTGTGTTTGTGATTCTAGAATAAGCTTATGAAATCAAATTGCAAACTCGCAGGTTTATTTATTCTTTGGGGTTCAATGTTTGTGCCTTCAGGACCAAGACCTCTACCAAGAGGTTTTGTAGTTTTCTCGTGGCATGCTTCTTGATGATGTACTCCCGGCCCATTCTGTTTAACTTCAGTGAAACCATAAGAGATAGTTACCGAGGTCAGCCAACTTTCCTAAGCCTTTTCCCTTTTAACTCACTTGGTAGAGCTCTGTAAATAGAACCCTTTGAGAAGAGAAGAGTAACTGGTGAATGGGCTCTATTTTTGTCTGTTTGGTGATTTATGGAGAAGAGAAGGAGTCCTTTCAAGTTCCTGGCTTTGCACCCAATCCCAAGAATAGAAATCCACGGAGGTGAGAGAATCATGGAAAGACTCTTCATGTGGCTTAAGGGAAGTGACAATTGAAAAAAGTTCTGAGTGAGAGGAGAGTAGTGGGAGACCAGCTGCTCATTGAAACCCCTCCACCACATGCTCCCTCCTGCTTTGGTTTGGCATCCAGTCTTCTGGGAATTTTCCTTGAGTGTGCACCTGACTCTTCTCACTGTCTCCTGAATAGACATCACCCTCTGTTCTTAGACCTGTGCTGTTCATTGTAGCTTTTGGTGATAGACTTACTACAGGGCCAGGAAAATATCTTCTCTCTTGGTACTCATTTTTTCCTGGATTCCCATCCTTGTTCCACACTCTTTATGTTGAGGGAAGGTGAATTTCTTCTCACCATTTCCCTGGATTGGGATGGAGCTGACACCTGGTTGTAGAACGGAAACCAGCTCTCAAGACTGGTAACCGGAAGTGCAAGAAGTTGAGAAAGAGGATTGAGAAATAATCTGTGGCATAAAAGAATATGAGGGAGAATCCTGAGTGTTGGGTCTGAAAACACAAGATGGTGAGGATGATGTGGATGAAGTAACTCAGTATCAATGGGTAAGAGAAGTCGTGGAGGATGGTGGTGTATCTCCTGCGGCAGACCCTTCCATAGACCCCTTGTGGTGGGCTGTCACTAGCCACCTATTTGTGGTCCTAATGTCTCTTGCTGTACTGGATATAACGGGATCTCAGATTTACTGTGATTGCACTTTTCAAAGAGCAGTGTTTTAAATTTACAAAGTTATTATGAAAGGTAATGGATTGAATTTATACCACCCATTAAGAAATCCTCCTTCACAAATATGCAGGGCATCACGGAGCGCAGTTCTCTCCATGCCCAACCGCTTTCCATATCTGCGGTGTTTTCCTATAGGCTGCCCAGTCAGCGTGATGCTTACACGCCACCTGTCCTGTCACCTTTAATCCATCCCATGCCTGAATTGCACTGTCATATTATAAATCCACCCAAGGGTTCTTGTTTTATTCAAACTGGTATCAAAGCGGAATTATCCATAGACAGCCAAGCTGTTTTTCCTTTACTTCACTTGCTTTCAAAGAGCTTTATAAAATAATAACATGCATAGTTTACATTTATAAATTTAATTATTCTAGGAGAAACAGTCTCCAGGTTATTGTTTGGCTTGTAACTTTTTCCCTCACAATATCATCAGATGCCTGAAATAAACAGCTAACAGCAGCACACCCTTTTATTTCCTGTGTGATTTTGTCTGTGTTCCCTATATGATTCTCAAGCACTTAAAACAAGTTCATACTCCATCTGACCTTTTCATTAAACCCACAAAATCACTGCAGGTGGCGTTTTCTCTTGTACACTAAAATTTCAAATGAGATATTAGGTCCAATATCTGAGGTAGTCAACGCAACCATGATGCTTCCTTTTTTAAAAAATGCCTGCAGGCTGCACAAAGATAGGCCTCTCATCTCATTTGTATTTATCATTACATACAAAGGTTTTACTAGAGACAATAAGGTTTGCTTAACCCTATCTCTTTGGTTCAGAGAATGAATGTGTGTGTGTGTATTTTAACATAAAGAGAAAAAGTAGCATCGAGAAAAGAAATTTTTCACCAAAATCATTTGGAAGGTAATAAGCTGGTATCATTCCTTAACATTAGGCCAAACTACTCTGATGTGCTATGTTCCTACCACATCCTAGGTTGGCTGTGTTGTAAACCAGGGTTATGGTGTACTGATTCATTATCACTGTTAGGCCCTTATAGCAAAATCATTCTCCTGATAATTAGCATTCTCTCTATATGTTTGTGGATTACAACTTTAACCCTGAACATATTTCTCTTCAGATGAATTACTTTTGGGTTCACAGAAGAATTTCTTTGGTTATGTATATTAAAATCTGTCCTGCCTTCACTTTTCTTTTTCAGCAGCAAATACTTATTGAGCTTCCTAGTACACATACGAGGCAGTGGGAGGGAGGGGACCCCTGTCTCCAAGGAACTTATCATGTAGTGGGAGAATGTAAAACACATGATTTGTGATGTGCTCATTAAATTTCCACATGAGTTCATATATGAATTAGAAGCATGAATATGAGATTATTATTGGATAAAAAGAGGCATTTTTAAACCTCTCAGTGAAATGTTTCTGCTTCCTGTGAACAAGGACAAAAACATATGTTGCTGATTAATAGGCTAAAAGAATGCATGTATTTAGTTAGGTTGAAGTCATATGAAAAGTTAGGTGGTGCATATCCCTTGTACAAACACACGTGTGTGCACGTGTGTGTGCACACACACACTTACTTAGACCAGTGGCTTTCAAACATATTTTATCTCCTAAAGTAGTAAATACTGGCTGAGGGGGTAGGAGGCAGGAGTCTTACCCATTTACCTCTTTATGCCACCTCCTGTCTACATGCAGTAGCCTCAGAGCTTAAACTAAAAAGCCCTGGTTCGGATTGTTAGATATCCCAAAATTTATCTTAAAACATTAAATTACTACAACTGTGATTGATTTACAGAAAGATAATTCAACACACAGCCTTGAAATAGTCCTACGGGTTGATTGCCATGTTGCTTAAGTAATCTTGTTTCTAATGTATTTGCTTTTCCTCCCTAATTCAAGCCTTCCACTTCATTCACCCTATTTGGTCTTTGAATTCTGCTGTCTCTGACAATCGATGCTTTGGGAGACAGCAGTGATGATGCTTTAATCCCTGGATATCTATCAACATCTATTGTAACCTACTTTTATCTCTTTGATTTTGGCCCTTTCCCCACCCATCTCTTAAACTTTTTAAAACTCTTTTTTAAACTTTCACATGGAGTCAAAAATATTTACTGTCAGACGTAGGATTCTTTTGTTATTCTTTTCAAATTGCTAGCTGTTCTACGATTTATGAGAAAACTCTAGCAGAGAACTTGGCACAATGGCTAATACTTTAGCCAAATCTGATTGTAAATGGGAAGTTATAGCTACAAGATAAGTAGCTTCAGTGGGACTTGGAAGTGGAGAAGAAAGAGTGGTCCAAATTTGTGAAGGGAGTGAAGGTAGAATTGTAGTATTTTAAATGTATTTCATTATAAAATACTATTGTGGAAAAGTTGGAATATACAAAGAAGTAGATAAATAAAAAGAGATATAAAAATCATATGTAGTCCTACCACATAAACAACTACTTTTACATTTTGGTTAGTCTTGATGGGGGAGTAGAGGGCATGTGACAGACTAACGTTGTCCAACAAATGTTGACCTTGGTGGAGAACAGGGTGATGTGTCTGTGTTAGGAGTTTGAGACTCTGGCCAAATAGATGATCAGGCAATGTGAGGCAAAGCGGGGAAGGACGTTGACCGTTGACATTTTAGTTTAGAGGATTCATGGGCTCAAGATGATACGATGAAGGGCAATGTTAGCGGTGAAGTGGCTGGGGTTTTGAAGGCCAGGGCACTCAACCAGTGCTGAAGGGAGAAGGATGAATTTCAGCAGAAGAAGCTGATTTGGGAACAGGCTTGGATCCAGGACAGAAGTGTCTCCTCCATGGAACTTCTGTGGCCTAAAATGGGAAGATTCAGATAACGGTAAGGTAAACAATCTTATAAAAAGGCTGATCTTGGGGTTCAGACAGAACAGGCAGCTTTCTTCTCTGGTGACCCAAAGTATGGCCTAGAAGGTGGCAAGATGGTGAACTCATCTGCGGAAAAAAAGAGGACTCCAAGGAATGGTGTCTAAAGTAGGACGTCCAGACTAAAAATTCAGGAAGGTGGAAGAGGGGAGTAACTATAGGGTTCCCATAATTTATCACCCAAATTGGGACACTCTTGAAGACAAACGGGTGCTGCTGTTAATAGTTGTACCAGGACAACCAATGAAATCCAGGGCTGTCACCTTAGGTACCTATTTTGTCAGTTAAGTACCCCAACCATGTACAGTTTATAGATTTGTTATAGAAATTGTCTCTAACCAAATTGGCTGTTGGACAATACATACCTAATTTATTTTCCTGATAAATAACTGTGCTTAGTTTAGGATCTCATCATTTTTCTTCTGAACTGTTAGGAGAACCTCTAAACTGGCTTTCCATTCTCCAAACTGATATGTAAGCCATTACCAGAGGGATATTTCTAAATCATTAGTCGTGTCTTGTTCCACTCTGCTTAAAATTCCGTGCTTTGCATGGTCCTTGAGATAAAGTTCAAACTTAGCATGGCATACAGTTCAGTTCATTCAGTCTCTGGTGACATCCAGAATTCAGGAACCGTGTTAGAGACTGGAGTCCTTCCTCTGACCTCTTCTCCCGCCTCATCCCTTCCTGCGTGGGGAACCGTGTTTTCCAGCCTCCATGCCTTGGTACGAACTGTTCCCTCTGCCCGGCACAGCCTTCCACATGCTTGACCCGTTCTACATTTTTTTCCTTTCAAAACTCAGCTTAAGTTTCACTTCTTTGTAGAATTATCTCCTGATTGTTCCCAGACTAAGAGCACTTCCTCTCTGTTCTCCCTCTCCACTCAAATATGTGCCAGCATATATTTTTGTTAGAATTCTATGGCACTGATTAGTAATAATTTTCTGTCTTCCTTCTCAAAAATGTATCCCTTTGAGGCCAGGGCTGTATCCTGTTTATGTTTTTTTTTCCCCCCTCTGTATTATATCATCTAGCAAGATGACTCTTCTATATATTTTATTATTTTTTTAAAATGTGAACTTGAACCTATCTCAATATTAATCTCTGAAGGATTCCCTTTGTTATTGACTGAATGTTTGTGACCCTCCGAAATTCATACGTTGAGGTCCTAACCCTCATGTGATGGTGTTTGGAGATGGGGCCTTTGGGAGGTAATCACGATTAGATGAAGCCATAAGGGTTGGGCCTCTATGATGGATTAGTGCTTTTATAAGAATAGACACCAGAGGGCTGGTCTCCTCCATGAGCACTCACCAAGGAAAGGCCACGTGAGCATCAGGGAGAAGGTGACTGTGTGCGAGCTGGGGAGAGTCCTCAGCAGAACTCAACCACGTTGACACCCTGATCTCACTCCTCAGCTTCCAGAACTGTGAGAAAATTAATTTCTGTTGTTGAAATCACCTGGTCTATGGTATTTTGTTATGGCAACTGAGCAGACTAATACACCTTCAGAGGAAGAATTGCTTGTTTATCATTTTGTTTACTGTCTCACTGTAGGAAACATTTCTTTTAGTTCCATGATAACTCAACATTTTAAAACATTTTTTTTCCTTGATTAAAAAAGTAATATATGCTCAATGTGCAAGATTTAGAACATACACATGTTCACACACACATACACACACACAAACACACACCCCACAAAGGAAAAATCACCTAGAATCCAGCACATAGAGAGAATAACTGTTAATATTTTGGGGTTTCATGAAACTCCAAGAGGAAAGCATAGGAACAAAGTCCCTGACATGGGTCTTGGTAATGATTTTTAGGGTATGATACCCAAAGAACAAGTGACAAAAATAAAAAATAAACAGGGGCAACTACCTCAATCTAAAAAGCTTCTGCACAGCAAAAGAAACCACTGACAAAGTGAAAAGACAACCTACAGAATGGAAAAAAATATGCAAACCATATATCTGGTAAGGGATTTATATCCAAAACATATAAAGAAATCATGAAACTCAATAGCAGAAACCCAAATAATCCAATTAAAAATGGGCAAAGGACCTGAATAGACATTTTTCCAAAAAAGGTACATGAAAGGCCAACAGGTACATGAAAAGATGCTCAACATCACTAGTCATTAGGGAAATGCAAATTGATACCACACTGAGATATATCTCACATCTGTTAGAATCGCCATCATCAAAAAGACGAGAGATAAATGCTGGCAAGGATGTGGAGAAAAAGGAAGACTTGTGCACTGCTGGTGATATTGTTTGCAGCCACTATGGAAAACAGTATGGAAGATCCTCAAAAGCTTAAAAATAGAACTACCATATAATTCAGCAATTCCACTTCTGAGAATATATCCAAAGGTAACAAAAAGACTAATGTGAAACGATATCTGCACCCCAATGTTCATTCCATCATTATTTACAATAGCCAAGACATGGAAACAACCTAAGTGTCCATCAATGGATGAATAAAGAAGTTGTGATACATCTATATCTATATCTATATATCTACAATGGAATATTATTAACCAATGAGAAATGAGGAAATCCTACCATTTGCAACAACATGGATAGAACTTGAAGGCATTATGCTCAGTAAATTAGGTCAGACAAACACAAACACTGTATGATCTCACTTACATGTGGAATCTAAAACAACAATAAGAATCAAGCTCATAGAAAGAAAGGTCAGACTATAGTACCAGAGGCGAGGGGGTAGGGTTGGGGAGGGGGAATTGGAGGAAGGTGGTCAAAAAGTACAAACTTCCAGTTATAAAACAAATACTAGGGATGTAACGTACAGCTTGATGACTACAGCTAACACTGCTGTATGATACATAGGAAAGCTGTTAAGAGAGTAAATCCCAAGAGTCTCATCACAAGGAGAAGAAGTCTTTTCCTTTATTCTTCTTTCTTTTCTTTTTATTGTAGCTAGATGAGAAGATGGGTGTTAGCTGAACCTACTGTGGTAATCCTTTCACAATATAAGTAAACCAAACCATCTTGCTGCATGCTTTAAACTTATACAGTGCAGTATATCAGTTATTTCTCAATAAAACTGGAAAAAAATGTTGGCATTTGGTTTTCTAATATTACACACAACATATTTTATATTATATATGTATACACTCATATACATATTCCACAAAAATGGGATCATACTCTGTATGATTTTAGAGACTGCTTTTGATACATAGTACACAATTTCCTATAACAGTAATTATTCTTCTGCAACATTACTTTGGCTACATAATTTTCAGATAAATATGTAACTCAACTTTAGAAATAATTCTTGGTGTATATTCTTCTCAAAAGTGGTTAGAATTTTATTAGTTTACTAGTTTCCCCAATCCGATGGTTTTTTTACTCCCACAGAGTTGAGTTTCCTCTGGTTTAAGCCTGGCAATTTCTAGCAAGAGTATTATGGAGAATCTTAAAAATAATTTGTTCATTCATTGATTTATACACTGCATAGTAGTACTGTGTTTGTATTTCTGGAGAAAAATTCAGCAGTATGTAGCAAGAATCCTAAAAATACACATGACCTTTTTTCCAGGTATTGTACTTTTGGAAATTTACTGTAGGGTAATAATCATAGATGTACAGACAAATTTATAATCATTGCAGCATAGAGAGCGAAAGAATGGATGTGACATAAACCACCACCAGTGGAGCAATAGTTGAAATAATTGTGGTCCATCCGTACGATGGAATATTTTTCAGCCATTAAAAGCACTGTTTTCAAAGAGTATTTAAGGATGTGGCAACTGTTTAGAATAGAATAAGTAAAAAAAAAGTTACAAAATTATGTGTACGATATGTGGTCCCAGTTTTGCACAAAACCAAAAGTCTATTCTTAGAAAATAAGTCAAAACACCAAAATAGTGATAGAGTTTTCTCTAATACCTGGATTCCTGCTAATTTTTAAGTTTTTCCTTTATCCTTCTCTGAATTTTCCAGAGTACCTATGGAAAACATGTATTCCTTTCATAATTAAAAATGTTTTATGTGATTAAAAAACGTTCAGGATATTTTATTGATTTCCAAGAAATGGAGCACCTTGTATCAGAATTATTGTTTCATTTTGGTCAAACGAAATGCTTCAAAAGCAAATTGAGGACTCACCTTTAATGGGGATACCGCAAAGCTTCTGGAGTGCTTTTGATGAAGGGAAAGACACTAAGGAACCAGGGGAGCACTATATATATTAAATATATTACTATATATATTTATATACTACACACTTGTTCTTCAAGATCCACCTTAAATGTCACTCTCCTGGGAAGTTTTCTCCACACCCTACCCCTGCACCACAAACACAAATCCAGTCTAGCCACTGATCATGCTGCATTGCAATGATCTTTCTTTTCCTTCCTAGATCGTTTAGGGTACCTGGTCTATAGCACTCAGTAAAACGCTGAATGCAGAAATGCAGAAATGAATGACTCATCGAATGCCAGTATTACTCAGTCTCTCTCTGAAACCCCAATACCTGAGCAAGCCAAAGCTGGTACGTTGGACTTGGTGGAGTGATATCAGCTCTGCCAGGGAGAGAAGCAACTCAAGTTAGGATATGGGACGGATGGTGTCATTACAACCTCGGTGAATATTTTTCATTCATTCCCCTTATCTTTGCTCTCTCTAGCTCTTGCATTACCTGTACTAGCCTTCACCTTTCTGAAGTGAGAACTGTTAAGCAGAAAGGAGCCTGCCTGCTCTGTAGGTCAGCTTCCTGCATTATTTGGTCCTGAGCCCTGTAGGAGAGCTGATCTGTGTTCACACACTGAACTGTCGTTTCCAAATGGGTTGGGGGAGGTTGCTGGGGTCCCTTAAAAGCCTGATAAAAGAACAGTCATATAGTAAAGACATTGGGGAGAGGGGCTATTGACCAAGGTTTTTTATGTAACAGCACAAAAAGATGGGTGTAGGGGCTAGAAGTAGGGGCCTTGCTAACAAACAAGGAGCCGTCTAGGGCTCTGGCTGCTCTTCTCATGTGAACAAACGGGAGTCGATGAGCAGAGTGCTGGAGCACAGGACTCTTTCTGTTAACTTCAAATTCCATTCCTATGTTGTAGGACTGATTAATTAATAGGACATGGGTCACATTCTGGCTCCAGATGCCATGCCCACAACTCCTCCTGGGATCAGTGGGAATGTGGGTTTATAGCTGAGGGCAGTTTGGTTTTCTTGGATGACGTGTGTGTGTGTGTGTGTGTGTGTGTGTGTGTGTGTGTGTGTGTGTGTGTGTGCGCGCGTGTGTGTGTGCGTGTGTATGTGAGAGAGAGAGAGAGAGACTGAATATTAGTCTTCAAGAGAAAGGACTAAAAACATCCCTGTGTGTTTGGGGATGGCCCTTTCTTTGCTGTTATGAATGGTTCTACTAATAGAAAGAATTAACAAGTATTCCATCTGTCATAAATCTCATTTAATATTCATGTCTGAAATAAACTGAGTTCTTGTCCTAATCTGGCTTGCTGACTGTTACTTCTCAGCCCCAGGGAAAGGATCATCCCAAAGGGATCTCTTCCAAATTGGAGAGAAGAGGGTGGAGGTAGAGAAAAATGAAAAGACTGATTCTGCCTTCCAAGGAGTTTAGTTTTTAATGCCACTGCCCTCTAGCCCTGAATTGCTTTGTGGCAAATGGCTCATCTTGGTTTTCTGAAGCATACCACCTCCTGTTAACAAAGGCCATTCAAGGTCACCATGATTGGCCTTCATTTCTCAGAAGTCTTTCCCTCCCCAGCCAGGGCAATTCTCAACCTCTACTTTTGTTTCCTGATAAGGCTGCCTTTCTGCATGGGATTCTGAAAGACTCTTATATTTGATACTCAGTTTACAGATTATTGCCAAGAAGCTATTTACATTGTCCAGACACAGAACTGAATGCTTTTTCTATTTTGTCTAAGAGCTCTTCACGAAGGGTAGCAGAGAATTCAATTTTATGATTTTGCAAAACCAAGCTGACAGTAGATTTGTCATCAGTAAACTTGGGCAATGCAGGGCCTATAAAAGTGGTCCAGGCGAGCTGCCCCACCCCCTCTCAAGGTGAACCTTAGTGCCAAGAACTCACTCTCTTAATTAGTATAATTTGAAAATAAATTTTGTCATTTTATAGGACAAATGTCGACACCTTGTTTTTCTTCTTTAAAATTGTTTTCGATATTTTTGTTTCTTTGCCTTTTCACATTAATTTTAAAATCATATTGTCAAATCCCAATTAAAATTATTTTGGATTTTGATTGCACTTTTATCGAGTTTATAAATTAATTCGAGAAGAGTTATCCTCTGTAGGATATTAAGTTCTCCTATCACATGATATATTGCTCCATTTATTTGGTCTTCTTTCATATCTTTCAGAAAAGGTTAATAATTTTCTCCATGAAAGTCTTGTACCTATTATTCCAGTGCATAATTCAGTGCCTGGTACACAGTAGATACTCAATAAATTTTTATTGAATGTATATATTTTTGTTACTATCATGACTAGAATGAGTTCAACAAATTTTTTTTATATTAATCTCTTATCTAGGAATCTTTCTGAAGCAACTTTTTCAATTCTAATATGGTACATTTTCTTTGATTTTCTATATATATAATATCGATAATATAGTCTGAAAGTCAGAAGTTTGTTTTTTCTTTCAAAGTCTTATGCATTTATTTTTCTTCATTGACTTATTTTACTCGATATGATCTCCAGGTCAATGTTGACTAGAAATGGTGATGGGGGATTCCGTTTCTTTTACTGAACTTAATGGGAAATCAATCACCATAATATGTATGATTTTTATAGATGCCCTTTGTCAAATTAAGGTAGTTCCCCTTCTCTTCCTAGTTTTCTAAGTGTTTTTCCTTATTCTTGAAATCATGGATGGGTTTCCAATTTTATTAAATGCTTTAAAAATTGCTTGATTAGAAGTGCTGATATAGATAGATAGATAGATAGTATCTATGTTGATTTGTTGTTCATTCTTTAGTATTTGCATATTGGCCACAGATGCAAAATTGGGAGGGAATATAGCATAATGGTTAAGGACACAGGCTCTGAGGTGAGACTGTTCTATTTTGAAGCCTTGTTTTATCACTTCCTGACTCTCAACTTGGGCAAATTACTTAAACTGTCTATGTTACCTTATCTCCAAATGGAGTTAACAACAACACCTACCAAATAGTCTATTTTCTTTTGAGATATTAAATGAAATCACGAGTAAAGCTCTTAGAATAGTTCCCAGTGCTTTATGAACATTCAGTGTATCTCAACTGCTATTCTTTTTCCTATTGCTATCATTTCTTAGACTCTACTTGTGCAGTTTTGCTATCAAGATTATAATAGCCCCTACAGGGAGATCGAGAAATTTCTCTTTTATTTTATTTTCCAATATAACTTGCATAATATTAGAATTTTATGTTTGCTGAAGCTTTCACAATATTCATTAATAAGAATAGTCATGCCGTGGAAGTTTATATGAATATGTATTTTTGCTATTTAAAAAATTATAGATATATGTAAACTTTTAATTTCTTTTTGAGTCAATGTTGACAAGCTTGTCTAAAAATTATAAATTTAGCTCTCAAAATTTGGGTTCATAGCATTCACTTAAGTCATTTCTTCAGTCTCTATTTCACTTGAAATGATGATCTCATTTCTACTCCTATCATTGTTTAATTTGTGCTGTCGCTTTTTCTTGATCAGTCTTACCAGAAAATCATCTATTTGATTTGCCATTTCAGAAAAAACTTTGTTTTATTATTCTTTTGTATTGTTTCTTCCTTTTATTTTTATTATAACCATTCATCTACTATCTTTGAGTTTTATCCTTTTTCAAACTTCTTGAATTGAATGCTTAGCTCATCTTAGTTTTAGTATATATAGATATATATTCAAGGCTATAATTTTTCCTTTTAATGCTGCTTTAGCCACATCCTCAAATGTTGGCATGCTGTGCTAATGATTTCTATTATGAGTTCTTTGTTAACTCACACATTATTTGGAAAAATGTTTTCTTGTCATGTGTAATTGTTCCATTGTTACAAAATTATGTCTTTCTGCTGCATTTTGGGAATTCATGATTCTACATTTCCTTTAGTCAACGTTGATAGTTATAATTATTTGAATCTTCTATGTCTTACCAAAATTTTGATCAAGATAATTTATCACTTTCTGAGAAGGCATACTGAAATCTCCCTCTATGATTTGTCCTTTTTTTTTTCCTTATAATTTTGTAGCTTTTTGCTATGTATATTGGGACCATGTTGTTCAGCACAACAGAATCAGGCTCATTCTATCTTCCTGAAAAAACTGTCCTTTTCACTTAGTATGTTTAATATGAGTAAATTCTATTTGCCTTAAATTCTAATTTGTCTGATATTAATAAGGCTCTATAGCTTTCTGGCAGTTTCTATTTGCCTGGCATGTCTTTTTTTCATTTGTCCATTATAAATATCATACAGTTGGAATTTTTAAAGTTCCAGTCTGATACTATGTTATAAGCAGTAGTTTTAATGGTTTTTACATTTATTACTGATAATTGGGACTTATTTCTTCTATCTAATTTTCTGTTTTTGTGTTACCTTCCATTCTTGTTGCTATTCTTTTTGTCCTTACATTTGATTTTTCTTTATTTTCCTTCTTCCTTTTCTAATCTGGAAGTTATACATTTTTAAAAAACTTTTATTTATTATTATTATTTTTCAAAGATTTTTTTAGATGTGAACCATTTTTAAAGTCTTTATTGAATTTGTTACAATATTGTTTCTGTTTTATGTTTTGGTTTTTTGGCTGTGAGGCATGTGGGATCCTAGCTCCCAAACCAGGGGTCAAACCTGCACCCCCTGCATTGGAAGGCAAAGTTTTAACCACTGGACCACCAGGGGAGTCCCCTGGAAGTTATACATTTTATTTCTGTTGGTGGTAATCTTTAATTTTTTGTCATCAATACTTGACTAAGTTTAAGGTGAACATTTCCCAAACAATGTGAGAACTTCTACTTTTTTCCCCTATTTTTTTATTGTGGTAAAATACACAGAACATAAATTTGCTATATTAACTATTTTTAAGTCTACAGTTAAGTAATATTAAATACATTCATAATGTTGTGCCATCATCCGTCTCCAGAACTCTTTCATCTCGTAAAACTGAAAATCTGTATCCATTAAACAATAATTCCCCCTTCCCCCTCCCCCCAGCCCCTGGCAACAACCATTCTACTTTCTGCCTCTATGATTTTGACTACTCTAAGTACTCATGTAAGTGGAATCATGCAATGTTTGTCCTTAAGTGGCTGGCTTATTTCACTTAGCATAATGGAGAACTTCCACTTTTTAATTCAGCTCTTTTCCCATATCCATGTTGTTGGCACCTACTATTTTCTTCTACCTTGTTTTTAATTCCTTGTTAGTTATTCATATTATTATTAAGCTTTGTTTATAGTCAAGCTTAATTAGAATTAATACTATATATACTGATATTTCTGTTCATCATTACATCTTGCATCATATTCCTTTGTTTAGCATCTAGAGAATGGAGACCCAGAGAAGGTGAGGACAGATTCAGCAGGAATGAGAGAGCTGTAGGCTGAAAAGGAAAGGAGATTTAGGTCAGGAAGAGGACTTTTTCAGCTTGAGACCTTGGCGATGGAGCAGGTGTCAGTGCTCAGCACACCAATAATTATTTGTGGATCCTTCATTTCCTAGATACTTGCTATCTGGAGGAAAAGTTAGTCACTCTGAGCTGCAGCGTAGGAGACTCAGTTCCAATTTTTTCTTCTGAAAAAAGTGGGAACAACCAGGCTTGCAGAACTATTATCCTACTTAAAAAAAAAAAAAAAAAGATACATATTAGGTGCTCATCAATTTACAAAAATCTCCAAGGGTTGTGTCTAAAATCTTCATAGCCTTTGAACTTCGTCTCTTCAAGTCCTTGCCTCCATTCTCTAGATGCTTCTCTTGTGTCCTCATTCATCAGTATCATTTTGGCTTCATTTGCCCCCTACCCAACCTGGACTCCATCAGAGTCCATTATTTAAACAGGATTTTTGCCAGAACCTTAGAATTGCTCTCTCCCAAGCTATGGCTGGATTGTCAGTCATCAGATCTGGGAAACCCTTACCTTTTCTTCTACCTGTTCCATAGTAGTGTGGTATCTCTGCTTTTGGGCTGAGGTCTTGGTTTAGGACACGGAGCAGATATTACAGCCACTCCCTGAGAGCAGCCCAACCTCCCCTCCCCTCAGCCGTGACTTACTTTTTCCTCAGTGAGCCAGCTGCCTTTGGAGCATTCCTCCAGAGTGGTGACTGTCAGCAGCAGCGCTGTGGCTTGGCTATTGTCAGTGCCAACTAGGGTCACATCTGCTCTCCTTTTCCATAAGACATATTGGCTGAGTTGGTGCTTTACCAAACTGCAGCAGGCTCTGTGGGTTTCTGTCAGCATTTCTTCTTACCTCTTGGTCTCAGTTGTTTCTAGGAGGGAGTAGAACTTTGTCACTGAGTCATTGCTGGCTGTGATGCGGGAAGTCAGAACAGCTTTTAACATTTTCCTGTTAATATGTGACCCCTACTTTACCCCCCGGAGCTCTGAGGGTGTGTTGAGGGAGAAGATTCATAGGAAGGAATTGATTTAATGGGGATGATAGCCTGGGATGGGACATAATTCCGCCCAGCCCAGGCTTTCTGCCCACCTCACAGTAGGGAGGGGTTGGTTCATGCCACTTTATTGGGACTTGCTTTGGTGTCAACATAAATGAGATAAATGCAGGAAATGCAAAGATGGGATTGCATTCATTCTCGAAGAAGTGCTTATTTGTGACTGGCCTACTTAGAAAAATGGAGTGGAAAAAGAAGGAAAGTTTTGAGGCAGAAAAAAATAAGATAATGGAAGGTAGAAATAGAGGACCACAGTGAAAGGCCAAGCAAATGGGCTGTGTCAGCTCTAAAATGTCCCTGGACAGGATTCCTCCTGGCTCTACCCTAGGTTTTCCATTCCTGCTGACATTTCCAAGTCATAAGTCAAGGGAATATATTTGAAGATCCATATGACTGTGTTAGAATGTGCATGTCCGGGAAAGCCTCTAGGCGGAGTAGGCTCAAAGGTGCTGGAGGTGGGAGGGCAAGGGTGGAACAGCAGGGCGGGGCATTAGACAGGGTGGCCACTGCCTGTGTAGTCCAAGATCTCTCCTTTTTAAAAGAAATTTTGGGGTTTTGGCCTGTGAAGGACAGCCAGGTGAGTCAATTCTGCTGAGCTGGGGTGGGAAATTGCAACTTCGTGCTCTCTTAGATTCTAAAAGTCTGTTAGGAGATCTGCAACAGTAGATCTTTTTTATTCCTGTTTTATTGTGCTTTTTAAAAACTTCACAATTAATAAAACCTTCCCCATTCTGCCCCTGGGGAATCAAATCCTTTTTCTCTCATTTGACTCACAATAACCCTGAGCACCATCTAGGTACTTTTCAGGTGAGGAAGCTGTGTATTGCCCCCAATCCTGCCCCAAATGTCAGTTTTTTCCTCAGTTTAGGACCAATCCCTGATCAACTGCTTCACATTTTCAGAGCAGTCATGGCTTCACTTTTTGCATGTCCTAACATTTGACATGGACATTTATCTAAAGGGCTTTCTCTCTGGAGCCCCTTAAGGGCTATTCTTAATTACTTGATGCCATAGTGTTTGGGTCGTGACTATGTGGCATGCTAATCTCTAGATAGCCATAGTTTTATTTAATTTTTACATCCCTATGAAGTAGGTATTATTATTATTATTCTCATTTTATAGAGGACTGAAATGAAATTCAGAAGAGTCATGGAAGGGAACCCCAAAGTCATTCAGTTGCAAATGCCCGAGGCGGGATTTGAACCCAAATCTGTCCTACCCCAAACCTAAGTTCCTAACCTGTCTGCTGGGAGCTCTCAATCTGGAGTCAGTGATGCTGTCCTCCCTAAATTCTGTGTAAACTTTGTGTACGTGTTTTTTTTTCTGGGAACAGAGATCATGGCCTACATCAGATTTTCAAAAGGCTGTAGTCCCACAAGTCACTGAACTATTAGAGCTGGTGGATCAGTTAGGATGCTCTTGGCTGCAAACAAAAGAAAACCCACCTCAAACTGGCCTTGTGTCAGTTTTCATGCACGGTTTGATTAGGATTCCTGCTCCATTTCTCTGTCACGCTCTTGGTTTTGCCCTCCTTCGTGTGTTGGCTTGGTCCTCTGGCTTCCCTTACTGGTAGCAAAATGCCTGCAGCAGTTCCAGGTGCAATGCTGTTCACCAGAGGTCCAAAAGGGGAGCGTTTCTCTCCTCTCCACCATCCAACAAAACTTGTGAACTTCACTCTGATTGGACCAACTAAGGTCATGTGCTCCTGTCCCGCCTGATCCCTGGGGCTGGGGGATGCCATGTACTGATTGTCTGAGGCTTGTGTTCCTTGCCCATTCCTGCATCAATCCTAGTTGTAAAGAGGATAAGGTTACACTGAGTGCCTGAGGCTACTGGGGACACACTCCTGGGGCTGGGGGAAGGGTCATTGTTACCCAAACAACATGGCTGTTTCATAATGGTCCAAGGAGGGGTGAAATGGATAATAAGTTGGCATCCAACAATACCCGATATAGGTAGTATTCTTCCCTTGATATCTCACAGAAGACCTTAGAACAAACTTCCTAATCCAGTGGGACAGCATGAAAGCAAATTCAGCTTCTAGTAGGAAGCGTTTTGGCATTTCATTGTTCTCTTTGATTTGAGGAGTTTAATATCCTGTCTTTCTCCCATCCCCAATCAGAGTCTATTTAGTGAGACAGGATGCCGCTACCAACTCAGAGATATTTCCTTTTGATGCACTTCTCATTAGAGTTGCTGCTTCTGAGAAATGCTTTTATACCCTGAGTTACAGATGCCTTTGGCATATTTTCCACTTGTTTAAGAGCATATAGTCTCAGACTCCAAAGGTGGGTGGGAAAGAGGAAGAGTATTTGAAAATGAGAATGTGAAGGAAGACAGCAGTCTTTCTATGAGAAACCAGGGTGATGACAGCATGCGTATGAAAATATAATTATCCTCTTTTGTTTGCTTGATAGAGTTTTGATAGATAGAATCTTGACAGCTCTGTTATGAAATGTTAAAATGTAATTTAGGTTAAAAATTGTAATTATCTTAAATTATAGTCTGAAGTCATTTTCCAGGCTTTGATCCTTTTATCATGTGCGACACAGCAGGGGCTACAGGTGCAGCAAATCCAGCTGCTGTGTTTGCATAAAAGAATGAAGGAAATGGTTGATTGGCTCACTGGATGCCCCTGGGGTGGGGGGATAGATGTAGGCACAGAGGGAAACCAGTGGGATTTGACTCCTGCAAGGAAATCCCTGGATGATGCTCTTAAATTTAGAGCTGAGGGTGCATTGTGGGTACTTCTGTCTATTAGCGAATAAAGCCCAAGCTTCTTAGCGCAACATTCAGGCTCTTGAGGACATGGCCTTCAATCACTTTCTCAGGCTCCACGAGATGCATGGTGCAGTGGGGAGAGTGTGGGCTGCAGAGTCAGAGAGTAGACTCTTACCTCTCTCTCTGACTTGCTGAGCAATGCAAGATTTACTGTTTAAGATCGCTGAGCTTGTTTCCTCTGTTTACTATGAAAGAGAAAAAGACACACTAACTTTCCTTGTGGCACCAAATTATCCCAACAGCCCTCTGTCCTTACCCAGATATCCCCTCCCTCCCTTTTATTCCCCTACTTTTATTTCCCGAGGTCTCTCCCTCACTTGCCCTCCCATCAAGGAGACTGAACATCACTGGGGCAGGGGCCGCATGTCTGACCCTCCCTTCTTCACCTCTAGTCCCAGTAGAGTGGTTTGTAACTTGGTTCATGGTTAAGTGCTCGGTACAGTTTTGGTAAAATGGATGTTCACTAACATTTTTCATTATCCACTTGTCCTTCTTAGAACATGTCAATAAAAATAAATAAAATACTTAAGTAAGTCAGAAGGAGAGTGGGTTGGTTAAGTGAGGCATGGCTTTGTAGGGTGGGCACTTGAGTCAGGAAGTCCTGGTTAAACTGCTGCCTTTGGGCAAGTGACCATTCTGGACCTCAGTTTTCCTCTGTAAAATGCAATGATAACAGGACTTACTTCATTGGGTTGTTGTGAGAAAAAGCTAAGATAATAAATATAAAATAGACTGAGGAGAGTACGTACTTAACATGAAATAATTATTGTTCCCCAGCAGATTAGTTCTGCCAGGTAAGAACTCTACTGTACACTCATGAAATTCAATGAAGGTCTTAAATTCTTTCATGAAACGAAAACAAAAGCAAGGGTGGAGAAAGGCTTCCTCTTCTCTTTGCCCGAGGTGGAGATCAAGATATGTCTCCATCGGATGTCTCCCTTAGACCATCTGAGCATTACTGGGGTGAGCGGTTGTGGTGACAACTGTGCCCGATCACACTGCCGCCTGTGTCACCATGTCAGGCAGCCTCTGAAGCATTGTCCCTTTTAACATCCTCAGAAGATACTCATGACGAGTTGTCTTCTAAATCCTGCATCCATATTCTTTAAATAGAATCAATAACTGATATTGATTCCACACTTATTATGTGTCTATTGAATATTTTTACATAGGTGAGCTCATTTAATTCTCACAGCAGTCCCCAGAAGTTGTTCCTGTCATTATCCCAACCTCACAGACCAGGAAACTAAAGCACAGGGCAGTCAGGTAAACTGCCCAAAGTGAGATGGTTAGAGGTGATGGAGACAGGATTTGCCCCTAAGCAGTCTCATTGTGGCCCCTGTGCTCTTCACCACTGGCCCTGCTGCCCCTCCACTCATGATGTCTGCACCCCAGAAGGCAGGTCCCTCTGGATGGTACCCAGGCCACTGATACCCACCAGGCTGCCCTTCACCCTAGCCTATGGGTGCTCTTCACCCCAGTTGACTGACTCAGTCTCTGACCCTCTATTTTTTTTTTTCCTTTTTCCATAGGGAACTATTAATCTTTTTTTTTTCTTTATCTTTTCTTTTTTAACATCTTTATTGGAGTATAATTGCTTTACAATGTTGTGTTAGTTTCTGCTTTATAACAAAGTGAATCAGTTATACATATACATATGTTCCCATATCTCTTCCCTCTTGCATCTCCCTCCCTCCCACCCTCCCTATCCCACCCCTCTAGGTGGTCACAAAGCACCGAGCTGATCTCCCTGTGCTATGCAACTGCTTCCCACTAGCTATCTATTTTACATTTGGTAGTGTATATATGTCCATGTCACTCTCTCACTTTGTCACAGCTTACCCTTCCCCCTCCCCATATCCTCAAGTCCATTCTCTAGTAGGTCTGTGTCTTTATTCCCGTCTTGCCACTAGGTTCTTCATGACCTTTTTTTTTTTTTTTCCCTTAGATTCCATATATATGTGTTAGCATACTGTATTTGTTTTTCTCTTTCTGACTTACTTCACTCTGTATGACAGACTCTAACTCCATCCACCTCACTACAAATAACTCAATTTCATTTCTTTTTATGGGTGAGTAATATTCCATTGTATATATGTGCCACATCTTCTTTATCCATTCATCTGTCGATGGACACTTAGGTTGCTTCCATGTCCTGGCTATTGTAAATAGAGCTGCAATGAACATTTTGGTACATGACTCTTTTAGAATTATGGTTTTCTCAGGGTATATGCCCAGTAGTGAGATTGCTGGGTCGTATAGTAGTTCTATTTTTAGTTTTTTAAGGAACCTCCATACTGTTCTCCATAGTGGCTGTATCAATTTACATTCCCACCAACAGTGTAAGAGTGTTCCCTTTTCTCCACACCCTCTCCAGCATTTATTGTTTCTAGATTTTTTGATGATGGTCATTCTGACTGGTGTGAGATGATATCTCATTGTAGTTTTGATTTGCACTTCTCTAATGATTAATGATGTTGAGCATTCTTTCATGTGTTTGTTGGCAATCTGTATATCTTCTTTGGAGAAATGTCTATTTAGGTCTTCTGCCCATTTTTGGATTGGGTTGTTTTTTTTTTGTTATTGAGCTGCATGAGCTGCTTGTAAATTTTGGAGATTAATCCTTTGTCAGTTGCTTCATTTGCAAATATTTTCTCCCATTCTGAGGGTTGTCTTTTGGTCTTGTTTATGGTTTCCTTTGCTGTGCAAAAGCGTTTAAGTTTCATTAGGTCCCATTTGTTTATTTTTGTTTTTATTTCCATTTCTCTAAGAGCTGGGTCAAAAAGGATCTTGCTGTGATTTATGTCATAGAGTGTTCTGCCTATGTTTTCCTCTAAGAGTTTGATAGTGTCTGGCCTTACATTTAGGTCTTTAATCCATTTTGAGTTTATTTTTGTGTATGGTGTTAGGGAGTGTTCTAATTTCATACCTTTACATGTACCTGTCCAGTTTTCCCAGCACCACTTATTGAAGAGGCTGTCTTTTCTCCACTGTACATGCTTGCCTCCTTTATCAAAGATAAGGTGACCATATGTGCGTGGGTTTATCTCTGGGCTTTCTATCCTGTTCCATTGATCTATGTTTCTGTTTTTGTGCCAGTACCATATTGTCTTGATTACCGTAGCTTTGTAGTATAGTCTGAAGTCAGGGAGCCTGATTCCTCCAGCTCCATTTTTCGTTCTCAAGATTGCTTTGGCTATTCGGGGTCTTTTGTGTTTCCATACAAATTGTGAAATTTTTTGTTCTAGTTCTGTGAAAAATGCCAGTGGTAGTTTGATAGGGATTGCATTGAATCTGTAGATTGCTTTGGGTAGTAGAGTCATTTTCACAATGTTGATTCTTCCAATCCAAGAACATGGTATATCTCTCCATCTATTTGTATCATCTTTAATTTCTTTCATCAGTGTCTTATAATTTTCTGCATACAGGTCTTTTGTCTCCTTAGGTAGGTTTATTCCTAGATTTTGTTCTTTTTGTTGCAATGGTAAATGGGAGTGTTTTCTTAATTTCACTTTCAGATTTTTCATCATTAGTGTATAGGAATGCAAGAGATTTATGTGCATTAATTTTGTATCCTGCTACTTTACCAAATTCATTGATTAGCTCTAGTAGTTTTCTGGTAGCATCTTTAGGATTCTCTATGTATAGTATCATGTCATCTGCAAACAGTGACAGCTTTACTTCTTCTTTTCTGATTTGGATTCCTTTTATTTCTTTTTCTTCTCTGATTGCTGTGGCTAACACTTCCAAAACTATGTTGAATAATAGTGGTGAGAGTGCGCAACCTTGTCTGACCCTCTATTGAATGGTGATCAAAGTTACTGCACCTTTGGACTTTAATACCTGCAGCTATCATTTCAAAGGGAGAACTGTAATTTAGAAGAGGCTTGGTGAAGTTTATGAAAGGTGACTCTCCTCATGCTTGAGGTGAGTTGAAAGAGAATTCAACATAAGCCAATCAGCTGCATGCAATGGCCTTGCTTAGGGCCTGCACAAGTCCAGTGTGAAGGCAGATGAAAAGGGCCAAGTGCAAAAATGGGTAGGCACAAATTTGTTTCCCTTCCTCCATCAGATGGGGCATCCTTACTCTCAGTCTTCCCAGACACTCTTCCCACTCTACGACCTGCCCCACAGCTCAGAAACCCTGCACACCTGCAGGAAAGCAAGAACCAGTTTTTCCAAAACATATTACACATGCTTATGCGAACCCCAGAGTGGAATCAAGCTTTGGAGGAAGAGAGGACAGTTGTGTACCCTACAAAGTTCTCATTTGCCAACAGAATGAGTGCTAATAATCCCGCAAACGTTGTTGTGGAAAACCACTTGGCCTCAGGCCTCTGTAAACAACATGCTAAGACACACAGAAGGGTTACTCAGCCAGGGTGCCAGCAGGATCTAGGGGAGCTGAGATGCCTATTACCTGGCTTTGCCCTGCCTGCTCAGAAAGTTACTCTGTTTCCTTGCTTTTGACATGTGGGGCTCTAAATTTGAGAGCTTACTGAGATGTCCGCAATGAGAAGCCAGATTCTGTGTAATGCTGCATATGTGATATTCCAGACTTGAAGCCTTTAAAATAAACGGAGGTATAAGTACTGGAAAGGCCAAACGAGGAAAACTATGTGCTGAAGAAAGGCTGCAACAAGAGGTGACAAGCCTCATACAAATTATTCATAAACCCATTCTGATTCATAGCAGGAGCTAAAACCGCCTGTGAACCCAGGACGGCTGCTGGTTGAGTGAGAGCACTGGTGTGATGATTTGTTTCCTCCAGTGAGGGCAGGGCCAATGGACGCCTTCAGGAGGGAGATTGCCAAAGATAAAAATGATCCTTCAAGGCCAAGTGGTCTTTTGGCTGAAGGGCTCCGAGATTTGGTGACCAGAGTTGGACTGAAACCAGGGAGGAGGCTGAGGAAATTCTCAGCCAGAGGCCACCTGCATAGACTTGGGAGGGGTGGTGGGCCCTTGCCTGCCTTCACCCACATGCTGCAGTGTCTCTGGAGAATGAGGTTCCCAGAGTCCAGTTTTCCTCAGAGTAGGGGAAACTGTCTACTTCACAATTACCTAGGCCACTTATTCAAATGCACATTTTAGGTCTCACCCCAGACTCCCTGATTCAGAAACTGTGTCAATGCAGCTGGGGAATTTGCTTTTCTAGAAAATACTCTAGATGACTCTTTGTACTTAAAAGTGTGCAAACCACTGCTGAAGTCTAATAGGCAAATACTTTCTTGGGCTCTGGCATAATCTAACCTTTTTTTTAATTCAGGGAGGAAAGTGTCTGTTATGGTCCAGGTCGGACATAAATGGATAAGAATTTGATGCATCTGAGTTAGAAAAATGAATTAGTGAACTTGCTTTACCGAGCACTTCTGTCATAGACTAGGTGCTCAACCATGTGTTTATTGATTCGTTATGTCACCAGTGAGAGACATCCAGGTCCTGTGGCAGTTTCTTGTCCTCAAAAAATTTTCACTCTAGTTGAGAAGTGAAGGTCAACACTGACAAAACATTTATGAATCCTGCGAAATAACATATAATTAAGTACTAGATTTCCTGATGTAAATGTTAAATGTTAGGTGAAAACTGAGGCCTGGTATAGTCAGGGGAAGCTTCGTAGAGGAGATGGGATGTAAGCTGGATTGTGAAGAATTGGTAGATTTGGGGTCTAAGAAAGGACAGGAAGTGCCTGGCAAAAGGAACATAATGTCTGGTGGCCAGAAGCAGAAAGGGGTTTGGGAGCTGATCGCACAGTAAGAAGACCTGAGTGAGTTGAGTTGAGTGTTGGGGGGTGTTCTGGAAGGTGTGTAGGATGGGCTGGGTCACCAAGGGCCTTAGAAGCAGGTAGAGCAATACGGATGAGAAAAGGGAAGTACTGAAACCGTTGAAGGCTGTTGAGTAGCAGAGATAACACTGTTTCATGGACCCAGCAGGGCCAGGAGATTCCCAAAGCTGGATGCCACTTTCATGCTCTTGGGCAAAGTGGTGAGAAGTCCAATACATCAGGGGAGAGTCAGTTTAGAATCTGCATTTGAGTTGGATGCCTAGGTGGGGAGAGGAGGCAACAGAGAGCAGTTCCGGGGCTGCTAGGCCCTGCCTGGTTGGTGAGGGAGAGAGACACCAAATCAGCCCAAGATGGCTGGAGCCAGACATGGAGTTGAGTCAAGGTCATGTGCTGTGGAATCTACAGTGGAGCGGGCCAGGGCTTCACAGGCAGGGCAGGAGGCCAAAGCAGACACTGAAGCTAGCAAGTAAGGCAGGACTTGGCACAGCAGAATCTGTGGAACTAGTCTGATTAACCATGGTGAAATGAGGCTCATGGGATATGTTCTTTGGAAATTCCAACAAAAAGTCAGTGTCGTCTTAAAGGGCCAGACCCCGCTGCACGGGCGTGGTTGGGGCAAACTCCACCCAGCTGTGAGTTATAGTTAGGATTGGTTTTCCTTCGCATGGCACACTGGCAGGACCCATCCCTAGTCTGCCCAGAGCTGCAGTGTTAAAGGGCATTGGACTGTAGGTGTGCATGGCTGATTTCTAGGAAAGTCACGACGCCTACTTCCTGGTGATGCTAATCAGCGAGCAAACCTGTACTTGGAGGCAGTCCGTGTCACAGAGGCAGAGACTGGTTGAAGAACAAGGGAGATTTCTGATCGTAGCTCGGGGATTGCAAAGACGTTTTTGTCTCCTGTGCCAATAGCACTGGTTTGATGGTGGCCGCGTGGAGAGCTTGGGCTAGTCTGGGTTCTACAGGAAAGACCGTACTGATTGATCAGGGATGTTTGCCATGGGCGTGGGGGGAGGGAGGGAGGGAATGACGGCAGCACTGCTACCTATTTGCAGTGTCTGATTTGGTCCCGACCTCCTGATCTCATATGTGAGGATACTGAAGCCATAGATAGGAAGTGTGTGACCCACAGTCACAGAACTCAAGGGTAGAGCTAAAACTGGACGTTAAGTCTCCTGACTCCTGGCCCAGTGTTTTTCCTGTGGATCACACAGCCTTCCTTCCCTCCCCCTTGCCACGGGCTGTCACACTCACTTCTTTCTCCCAGTCCCACCCTTGGCTTCTGTTAGACTTTGCATTAGGAACTTGGCCACAGAACTGATTTGCACAATGGCTAAACTTGTTTCACATGTGATCAGAACCCTTGGGGAAGGATTCTAGGAAGAGGACTTGCAGATTGATTCAGAATTCCCAAGTGCTGGAAAAGCTAGGGGCCTGGCAAGAGTTGGCTGAGCGAAGGAGCAGGACTAATGAGGAAAGATTTTCTAGGGCCGCAGCAGTGGATCGCCGTTACCATTACAGAGCTGAAGATCGAAAACTGACGTTGGAGGCGCCGAGCTGCTCAAAGTTGGGGGTGGGCGCGTGTGGGGAGGAGAGAACCTGATGTTTATTGAACAGCAGCTGCGAGAGGTAACCTGGGGTCTTGAAAAGCACAAGGGCAATGGCTCCGCTGATGTAACGTAGGCACACGGGAAATGTGAGCCAAAAAAGCCAGCTGTGCTTACAGCATTTCAGCCTCACAGCCACCCTGGGAGTGGGTATGATTAGCCCAAGTTTTACAGAAATAGGAAGTGAGCTGGGTCTCCCGATGGTTGACTGACTCATGCAGGTCTGCAAGTGGCTGATTGTGTTATAGATCCCAAATCTCATCTCCTTCTCCTGGGAGTGAGAATGCCTCTCGAGGCACCCTACTCCGCAAGAGAAAGAAAAGGCTTGTCTCTTCTGCTTGTTGCCCTGCTCTTGGCAGGGGAAAACTGTCAGCTTTGAGTCTATGGGACATAAATCCAATCTTATTCCTAATTCATAGAGTGGAGACCAGGTCTGTGTTGTGTGTGTTCTTGAGTTGTGTGTATGTTTTATTGAGGAATTAACGTCAGAGGGAAAGGGTGTGTTTGTAACTTTCATACCTGCATCTGTCATTTCTGTTAGTGTCATTCCTCACCTCTTCTCCCCTACACTGGTTTTTTTTTTTGCTAGAAGAATCAGCAATAAACTATTTGTTTAAAGAGATGTGCATAAACAACAAGGTCCTGCTGTACAGCGCAGAGAACCATATTCAATATCCTATGATAAACCATAATGGAAAAGAATATAAAAGAAAAGAATGTATATATATGTATAACAGAATCACTTTGCTGCACAGCAGAAATTAACACAGCATTGTAAATCAACTATACTTCAATAAAAATTATAATAGAATAAAATAAAGAGACGGGCAGCCTGCTAAGTCCAGACTGCCCTCAATTGCTTGTGGCATTTTGAGACATAAAATGTTGTTATTTGAAGCTGTTCAAAGAGGCTTCCAGCACATGCCCAGGCAAAGCCTCAGGGTGGGCAGAGCTTAGCTCCACCACTGACTTCACCAGGCTAATAACAGGGTAAATGGCTCCCGTCTCACTACCGGCATCAGAAACTAAACCTGCACTTCTGGGGCCTGGCTGGAAACCACCCTCTCCTTCGCCTGCTGAGCAGGAGCTGTGCCCTCAAGACCCATCTGCAGAGGTAGTGTGGCCACTTCTGGGTGTTAAAAGCGAGCTGACTGGTCTAAGCTGTCTATTGTTGCTGGTGCTGGCAGTGAAGCCGGAACCTAGATGGAGAGTCACCCCCATCTCTCATCAGTCTCACAACCACACTGTGTCAAATTGAACTCAGTCTAATGGTCTTACAACCACACTATTGGGTGGGGAGGGTCCATCAATCTCATTTCACAGGCGAGAAAACCAGGACACAGACCTATTAAGTGTCCTATTCAAGGCCACATGGAAATCCTAACATTTGTTTTTGGCTTTTAAATTTTCTTTTCTTTTCCAGTTTTATTGAGATATAATTGACATATAACATTGCATAAGTTTAAAGTGTACAACGTGATGGTTCAATATATGTATACGTTGCAAAACGATCATTACACTGTCTAGTTAACATCCATCCCCTCACATAATTACATTATTTTCCCTGTGATGAAAACTTTTAAAATCTCCTCTCTTAGCAACTTTCAAATATGCAGTACGGTATTGTTAACTATAGTTACCATGCTGTACATTACATCCCCAGGACTTGTTTATTTTACAACTGGAATTTTGTACCTTTTGCCCACCTTCACCCATTTTGCCCACTTCTACCCCTCACAGCCACCAATCTGTTCTCTGTACCTATGAGTCTGGTTTTTTAGATTCCATATGTAAGTGAGATCAAACAGTATTTGTCTTTGTCTGTCTGACTTATTTCCCTCAAACCCTAACATTTAAAAATAGAAGGCCAGCTTCTCCATATCTATAGAAGTGATTCTTTAAATGAATATAAATGATCAGATATTATTTTAATTACACTGCTCTTTTCTGGGAGGAGATAATTGCCATGCAAGTGAAAACAAAAGAAAAAAATTTAAATACTTTCCTGCTTTTTTTTTTTTTTGAGTAGAGAACTAAGTCTACCAAATTAACTCAACCACACGCTATGTCAACAGTTTCTACTGTCTTGCTTTAAAGACTTTGCAAGTGTTACATATTTTCACTTTTAAAAGGCTGAATCCAAAAGTCTTTGCTACTGTGATTTTTTGAAATTTTATATATAATTTTATTAAAAAATAAGTTCACAGTAGAAAACTTGGAAATTGCTATGAAGGCAGAAAACAAATGCCATCCTAAAGTAAATATTCAGAAATCACTGTTTACATTGCTATATTTTCTTTCAGGCTATTTTTCTAGGCCTAAACATGTTTTGTTCTTCGAACAAAATTAAGATTTTGCTCTATACAGTTTGGAGCCCTAGATTCTTCTCACTTCATATTACATTATCCTATTTCTGTAACATTAAGATTAAAATACATTATTTTTAATGGCTGCATCATATTTTAACATTCATTTTTTGAAACATTTTCTTCACTTGGCTGGGACATCTCTCTCTCGGTTATCCCGAGAATCTTCTAAATCTCTTTTGTGGAAGATCTTCATCTCTCCAATTCCTAACAGTGAGAGGTGCCCCAGAGCTCAGTCCTAAGGCCTCAGGCCTCCTCCCTTCCCCAGATGCATTCACTTGCCAGATGATCCAATCAAGTACCATGGCCTCAAATATCATCCATCCACTGCCAGCTCCCAAATTCTAGCCTCAACACTAGACACACGTACAGCTGCCTATTTTGCCACCTCCACTTAAATGACTAATGGACATAGTCAGCTTAATATGCCTAAAGCTAAACTCCTAATGAACCTGCACCCCAGGTTCCCCATCTCGGCAAATGGCAACCCCATCCCTGAGCTGCTCACACCATGTCTGAGGTTTTCTCTGACTGTTATATCACACATCCAACCCTTCAGCAAATCCTACCATCACTAAACGAATCATGGGAATCATTTCACCATGAGTGTAAGTCCAATAATTATGCTGTACACCTTATACAATGCTGTATGTCAATTACATCTCAATGAAACGGGAAGAAAAAAGAAGACCAAAGCTAGAGAAGGGGATAATGTCATACCAAGATGAGGACCAAACACTAATAAATCACCTAAGAAAAAGCAGTCCTTGTGATGTGGAAAGCTATAAGAATTCAATCAGATTGCTTTTTTCTTAAAAATACTTCTCATGTTGAAAAGTCATCTATCATTATTTCTTGATAATAATAATCTGATTTCTTGATACTGGGATTAGTTTTCACATGTATTAGATTTTCCATGTTACACAAGCTCAAACTTGTGGTTTGACTTCACGTGACATCAGTGATTAAGGTAGGCATCTTCTCTTTTAAGTGTAAACCTTTTAGTCTATGTGCATAAAAACAAACAGCAATAGTAAACAGAGTTACTGCTAACATTTTATTTTATTATTTTTTAAAATTTTTATTGAAATATAGTTGATTTACAATGTTATGTTAGTTTCAGGTGTACAGTGAAGTGATTCAGTTATACACATATATAAATATATATATTCTTTTTTTATGTTCTCTTCCATTATAGGTTATTGCAAGATATTGGGTATATTTCCCTGTGCTATACAGTAGGTCCTTGTTGGTAATCTATTTTATATATAGCAGTGTTTATGTTTTAATCCCAAACTCCTAATTTATCTCTCATCCCCCTCCCCTTTGGTAACCATAAGTTTATTTTCTATGTCTGTGGGTCTATTTCTGTTTTGTAAATAAGTTCATTTGTATCCTTTTTTATATTCCATATATAAGTGATATCATATGATATTTGTCTTTCTCTGCCTGGCTTACTTCACATAGTATGATAATCTCTAGGTCCATCCATGTTGCTGCAAAAGGCATTATTTCATTCTTTTTTATGGCTAACATTCCATTGTATATATGTACCACATCTTCTTTATCCATTCATCTGTCGATGGACACTTAGGTTGCTTCCATGTCTTGGCTATTGTAAATAGTGCTGCAATGAACATTGGGGTGCATGTATCTTTTCGAATTATATTCTTCTTCGGATATATGCCCAGGAGTATTTTAAACAGTCACAAAAGAAACCATCTGAAAGTAATGCTGAAAGAATTTCAGAATATTTGCTTATTTTTAAAAATTTCTGTATCCTCGTATATAATCTGGTGAATGCATTTTATTATGAAACCTTGTTATTTTAAAAAATAATTTCTGGATTTCCATAAACTCTCTTTTGATTAAAAAAAAAAAATCCTACCAGTTCTCCAGTCTGCCTTTCAAGTATGTCCAGAATCTGATGAAAGTCACCTCTCATTTCACCTTTGCTGCAGCCACTCTGGCCCACACCATCATTCAACCTCTTGGTTGAATGATTTCAGTAGCCACCTAATGGGTCTTATCCTGATTCTATCCTGGCCCCATGACAGTTAATACTCGAAAGGATTCTAATCTCACTGCTATTTAAAAGCCACCATGTTCCATCACTTCCTCTATCCCCACCTCTCTGGCCCTCATCCACTCTGCTCCGGCCGCACATGCATCTAGCTTGCTCTCCCCTTGGAGCTTTGCTTGGCTGTGTCCTCATCTGATATGTTTCCCTGCAGATAGCTGCCTGTCCCTCCTTGCTTCAAGTATATGTTCAAATACCATTTTATCTGTGAGGCTCTCCCTGAGTAATCTTTATAAAGAGCATTCTCTCTACCTAATACTCTCTCCCCACACTCTTATTTGTTTTTATTTTTCTCCATATTGCTTTTTCTATGTATTTTGCATATGTATTAGTTTCCTGAGGCTGCTATAACAAAGTACCACAAACTGGGTGGCTTGAAAAACATAAATTTATTCTCTCCCAGTTCTAGAGTCTAGAAGTCTGGCATCAAGGTGTGGGCAGAGTTGATTCCTTCCGAGGGTCTGAGAAAATATCTGTTCATTGCCTCTGTCCTAGCTTCTGGTGATGGCCAGCAATCCTTTTGCATTCCATGGTTTATACTCTGGTTTATATTTCCATGGTTTATATTCATGGTTTCAAACTCTGCCTCCATCTTCACATGGCTGTTTTCCCTCTGTGTCTCTCACTTCTTCATGTAAAGATGCCATCCTATTGGATTAAGGACCCACCCTGATGTCGTATGACCTCAATTTAATGTAACTAATTCCATCTGCAATGATCCTATTTCCAAATAATGTCACATTCTGAGTTAGGATTTCAACACATCTTTTTTGGGAACACAATTCAGCCCATAATAGCATACAATGTATTTACTCGTTTATTTGATTGGCACCTGTATTTACCCACCAAAATGCAAGCTATTTCTGTTCACTAATATGTCCTTCATGCATCAAATGGTACCTGGGACAGAGTAAGAACTCAATAAATATTTTTAAAATGAATGAATGACCATAAATATGACATTTTCTAATCTTTTCTCAACTTCTTGCTAATTAAATAATGTTGTGATGAAAGTTTTTATGAATAATTTTCATCTGCTTCTTGAATTGTTTCCTTGGGTGTACTTCCAGAGATGGATAAAATCCAATCTACCATCCCTTATTCCAGTGCTGGTCCATACTGAATTAACAGGGAACCCTTATTCATTCAGATATTGCTATTATTTTTTAATTTGTGAAGGAAATTTGAAGGAAAGAATGCTCTGGTTCATTGTGTTAAATGTTTGATAAGTAAATTAAGCGTTGAGTAAGAGTTTTAGTGAACAGTAACACACACACCCCCCCCGCCCCCGCTTGCTCTGACACACTGCTGAGTTTCCCACCCTGGGCCAATCATAAGATCTGCCGATTCTGTACCTGTGTCTGGGCTGCTGAAGAAAAATCACTAACCACAGAGATTAGTGCCATTACTCATTTATTTTATGTAATCTAATCTCATTCAGGTCTCACGTTGCCTGGTCGTTTTTCTTCATGCCCCTGGTTGGCTCTCTCTCCGATTCTCCACAGTGCTCAGTTCAATTTTTTTCTACCCTCTTCTATTTCATTCTACCCTCTTGAGGACTCTCTTCTTGGCTTGTAGACAGCCATCATCTCCCTGTCCTCACATGGTGGAGAGAGAGAGAGAGCAAGCTCCTGGTATCTCTCCATATAAGGGCACTAATTTCACCATGAGAGCCCCTCCCTCATGACCTCGACTAAACCTAATTACCTCCCAAGGGCTCCATCCCAAATACAATAACATTGGGGATATGGGCTTCAACATATGAATTTTGTAGAGGACACAATTCAGTCCATAGCACTGACTATCCCTTAATTGATTCTATTTCCCAAGAGTCTATCCTTGGTTCTCCCCTATTCTCATGCTATATGTTCTCATGACTTCAGAAAATCTAATGCTGGTTCTCAACTCTGTACCACCATGTTTTTGCTACGTTTTAAGTTATTTATATATCTATATCAATATCTATATCCATGTATATGTAGATATTTTTCCCCCCACCTAGGAGTTGGTTTACCTTTTCCTTCAAGGTTTTACATGGTTTCATAGTTACAGTTAATGGCTAATGATAAAAATGTTCACTGAACACCTATTATTGGGAATTTAGATTGTTTCTGATTTGGGGGTATTATAAACAATACTATAACATATTTTCAAACATATATTTTTTTCTCTCATGTTATTTTTCCATAGGGTAAATTCTCAAGAGTCAAAGACTTTCAAAAAGTCAAAGAGATTAAATATTTTTATAGTGTTTGATATATATGTCCCTCATTTGAATCACATGGCCTGAAGGAGATATTCATACATTTTTAAAGACCATTCACCTACACATCCATCTTTTAAGAAAAATGGCCTCCCAACTTTTTGCTATTGTTATAATCATTAACCAGTTCTTGTTCTCTTAGAGCGTGGAGCCTCGTATTAACTGGCTACCACCTACTGGGCCAGATTCAGAAACTGAAAGCCATGTTATATGGGCTTTGTGTGAGGGAACCAATCACCTTTGGGAGATTGGGAGAGATTGTACCCATTAAGTCCCTCCATACCATGCAGTGCTAAATGGCCCAATCAAATCCCTATTGTAAAGAGTATTTATAAATATGAGATGATCAAAGAGAACGTTGAAGGTTGTTGCTTTGTCTAGAGTAATAGTAAGCAAATGGCACTAATTATTAATGAAGCTGCACATTACAGTTAGTCCTGAGTATCTAGGCTGCTGGTGGATAATGCACCCCCCTCCATTTTGCTGAACCTTCCCATGTTTCTCTGCAATAAACTTTTTTGTTTGTTAATAATTGGTGCACAGATCCTCCTTATAACCCTGAAGGACTTGACTAGAAAAGCCAGTACACTACCACTTTACAGAAGGGACGTGCCCCTTGACAATCTCACCAGTGGTAATGTCTGTGGGTCACCTGGGTCACAACAACTTATCCACTCTGGAGGTTGTCATGAAAACATTTTCTGGGGGGTTCAGTTCAATAATTGTAAAATGGTAGCTTAGGGTTGATTTATTTGATTACTAGTTTGAAAATCTCAGTGTTTAAATGGTCCTTAGTTATTGTAAATCAAGTTCACTAATAAAGAATCTGGCCTATGGAAAGTTAATCATTAGCTTTCTGTTCTAAACAATATTCTTCATTTGCTGGGAATTCATCTAATATTGATCTCAAATTGTTTAGTATGAAATCACAGAATGACCGTAGACACAAAAGTCCTCAGACTTATAGAATTTGAGGCTCCACATTGTCTACTTGAATCTCTCATTTGATTTCTGTTGTGGCTGGTTGTTTGAGCTGTGGCCAACTGGAATGCTTTCATGTTCCTGTGTAGTACTAACCCCTATGCAGAAGATAGCAGTCATCGGTTAAATAAATCAGTTAAGAAGAGAACACTGGAACCTGTAGTAGGCACAAGTTTAAGGTGAGCCCCAATGAGTCACATCCTTGTATAATTCCCTCCCCTTGAATGCTGTGAATTGCTTTTAGCAAATCGGATATGGCAAAGGTGATGGGATAGTCACTCCCATGGTTATGTTATTGTTATACAAGAGTCCATCGTAGCAGACTGGAGAAAGAGAGTCTCCTCTGGCCTTGAAGAAGGAAGCTACCACATGGCAATGAACTGCAGGCAGCCTTAAAGGCTCAGAGTGGCCCCCAGCTGAGAGCCGGCGGAAAAACAGGGACCTCAGTCTTACAGCTGCAAGGAACCAAATTCTGCCAAAAACCATGTGAATAACCATACCACCCCAAACTCCAGAAAGGCACACAACTAGGCTGACACCTGAATTGCAGCCTTGAGAGACCCTGAGCCGAGGACCCAGTTTAGCCATGCCTCGTCTCCTGACCTACAGCAACTGAGATGATAAATGGGAGTTATTTTAAGCCACTAAGTTGGTAGTAATTTGTTACTCAGCAACAGAAAATTAATAGTCTCCTTCTCAGGGTAGTATGTAAGAGGGTGGGTTTAAATCTCAGCTCTTCTATTCATTAGCTATTCAGCCTTAGCAAATTATTTAACCTCTCTGAGCCTCTGAATTTAACTATAAAAATAGTACCTATTTCAGGGTGTTGAGGATTGAATGAAATAATGCATGTAAGTCACTTGGGATGGTACCCGACACATAGTAAGTTCTTAACAAATGTTTTTTCTTGCCAGCAGAAGCTGGATATTTTTAGTTTCATAATGCTGAACATTTTCATTATTTCTTTCCTCCATGTACTCCATGTTTTGAATATTTTTGTCCATTATATTAATTTAGTTTACTAAGTAATAATTCACCTTCCCATCTATTTCTAATTAATCAGCTACACAGAACTTATGATCAGCTTGAGATATTCTAGATAGAATAATTATAATTAATGTAATTTGGCTAAAAGCAAAGACATCTGTTGTTATAGTTAATGTAATTTCCATTAGCTTTTGAAATATTAAGAATGAGTGGTTGAACCGTGTTAAACCACTAGATTGGAACCAAAATGAAGTTGATTGATGGTAGATAGACATTGGATGACTTTCTGAAGTTAAGCAAGGTAAGCATGCTTTCCCTTTATAAGCTACCATATTTGCTCAGGTATTGTTGGGTGGGTGAAATTGGTGGAAAGGAAACTTTAAGTCCAAGTGAAAGGAGAAAGTGCCAAGAAAGGAAAAGAAAGACCTTAGATACAATATTAAAATTATTTAGGTACTTAATGCCTTGAAATTAATTTAAAAATTGTGAAAAATTTAGGAATTGTGCAGTGTCAATATTAGAGTTATGGTAAAGTGAATAAATACATTCTATTGGTGTTCTGTATTTTTATTTAAATGTTCTCATTTTACAATTTATTTTGTGTACAGCACTCATATTTGAGGTATGATTGCTACTCTTTCACTAGTGATTTATTTCCTTTTTGAATATTATCTTAAAAACTACATTTCATTGTATTATTAGTATCAAGGCCTAATACATTCAGTTTTTTAGCTGAACACTACACTTTCCAAGTTGATTACAGACTTAATAGGCATTTGTATTTAATAGAAGTTTCTTCTTTAAGCTTTAAGTTAAACTTAAGTTTAGTTTTTTTTTTTTCTTTAAGTTTCTGTAAGCTTCTTTTACACAAGCCTAGCTAGAATTCTGTTAAACAGAAATAGCTATGTTATAAGGAATTGTTTCATCTAGTCCAAAAATATATTAATTTTTTTAATGCAGAAAAAAAAGCTTAAGAAGTACATATGAAAAGTCAAGTTTAAATACATAGAATTTTCCAGTTTATACTCTGTATATACTTGGAAAAACACCAGTTCAGCAATACAACACACATATAACACATGCAGCAGACACAATATACACAGCACCCACTGTGCACACACACAAAACACACAGATGGCAACCCACATTAGCATATTAAAGGCTCTGAGAAGTCTTGCACGAGAAAACTACTGAACTGTGTTTAATCATGTTTTCCTGAAATTAATCTCAGAATCCTTTCTCCCTCTCCCCACAAGTAACCCTGACTCCTGATGACTTAGTGCTCCCTGGCACGCACTTTGGGAATGATTGCTCCAGGAGATTTTCCTCCAAGGAGTTAACTATTATATAGGATGCCATGAGATGCCCCCAAATTTATGGGTGGAAGATACACACCACCATTGACATAACCAACAAATGAGAAACAGCACCTCCAAACTATGTAGAGAACGTTGAGGATTGTGGCAGGTACTGAAAACTGTGTTATTTCCTTCTAGAGTTCAGGTTCTTTCTTTCATGTACAGATAAAGCCAGGTTTGGCAGTCACTGTACTGCCGTTTTCCACTCACATAGGTAGAGAGGTCCTGTTGGGCATCAAAGATGGTCATCTTCCTGCAAACTGGGTCAGTAACCCAAAGACGGGAGTCTCCCTCACTGGTCCTATCAGCAGACTTTGAGCTGACAGCATGATTTGGAGCACTATGCTTTCTGCATTCCTGACCCAGACGGCCAAAGGCAACTCCTTATCAGTTCATACCCCACTCTGTTTATTTCAAGGAGAATCAGAGAGGAATATATTTCAACATTTCAGGAACGCACAGTAGGGCATCGGAAGAGTGCTTACTCTGAAAAGTAAAAAGGTTTTGTCTTCATAAGGAAACTTGGACATTTGCTGTCAGGATGCCAGACCACAATTCTGTATAAGCTCTCCTTAAGGTTTAACTGACAATTGCCCAGTTTAATTGACAGGGACATTTTATTGCTGAAGTGAGAATAAAAGGTCCGCAGTGTCTAATGAGTTAATATTTACATTTTGAATAAAACTATGATTTGCACAGAGTGGCTTCTACTTTATTTAAAAAGTCAAATATTTTGGCAACTCCTAGATAAGCCTTTTATTAGTAAATTACCTATTTATTAAGGTACAGAGCAATGAAAGAACTTGCTAAAAAAATACGTATATTGATTCAGTTCACTCAGCATTTGAATGCATGCAAAGTATTTTGCTGTGCACTTTGCCTATCTATGTGCTCCATAGCAGGAAGTAAATACAGGATACCTCATTCTTCCAAGATAATTTCTACACATTGAGGGTCTTATTTGATGGGTATTTGCAGACTGAATACACACAAGAGTCAACCTGTCTTTCTTCTCAAACATGTAGAACTACTAACGAGGCTGGAAAATGGCAAATAGTACTAATGTAGGACAGTTTCATAGGAATTTTAAAATGTGAAAGGACAACATCTATTCAGAAATTAGTTTATGATAAAATGAAAAGATTTCTCTGTCACTAATGCTGAACTGACATTTTCACCAGCTTCTTCTAGCCTTTTTAGTGTAGTGTTTTGAATTGAAACATCAGAGCCAGTACTTCGAAAAACACACATGGTTGAAGAAGCTGCATTGCTGATAGGGTATTTCTGCCCTATCAAAAGTGCAGAGACAAGAGCTTCCTTAACCCTTTGACTTGAGATCATTTCTAGAGACTTAGGTCATTTCCAGAGTCTCAGGTCTAGGTGCTGGGATTCAGAGGGCTGCCTCTTAATTGTCAGAGGGTGGGTTGCAATGGTTAATTTTATGTGTCAACTTGGCTAGGCCACAATACCTAGATATTTGATCAAATATTAATCTAGGCATTTCTGTGAAGGTTTTTTTTAGATGAGATTAACATTTAAATCAGTAGCTTTGACTAAAGCAGATTGCCTTCCATAATGTGGGTTGGTCTTGTCCAATCAGTTGAAGACCTTAGTTGAAAAAGACTGATCTCTCCAGAAGAGGGGAGAATCCTGCAACAAAATCTGCTCTCCCTGGGTCTCTAGCTTGCCAGCCTGTCCTGCAGATTTTGGACTTGCCAGCATCCATAATCATGTGAGTCAATTCCTTAAAATAAATCTCTCTCTATATATACACGTTCTATTGGTTCTGTTTCTTTGGAGAACGTTGACTAAAACATGGCTGGAACCTTTAATCTGCCTCATGGTCAAACTCATGAGTGGCTTCATCAAATCAATGAGGGATGTCAAGGGAGACTTTGGGCAATCTGTCTTGGTCCCCCGATTTGGCTTTGTTTTTTCCTGGATTTCTGCCTCTGGATACCTCCCTGAAAACCCTGGGACTCTCCTTCAGACTGGCCCCTTATATACCAGCTGACTCTGCCCTTTGAGTAACAAACTAGTCTCCCTTATACTACCTGCATCTGAGCCCCTTGACATTTTTCTCTCCAGCTTAAATTACATGTGGCATGCTCCTAACTTTGTACAACTGAAGAATCTATATGGAATTTAAACAGTAATCAAATCTGAGTTCTAATGTCATACAAGGTTAATCAATTCATAGTTTAGGGATCAAACAGCATTTTCTTGTACTTGTCCTGTTCTGTCAAAATGCCATTTTATACATTTTTTGTGTATTTCTGTTCATCGATTTCCACTAGACCCTTTACTGGAGGAGCGGACTATAAAACGCCTAACTCATGGTGTCATTTGTGTGAATACAATATTATATGTAGATGACCTAACTCTGAATGGTGGTCATACAATTATTATAGTTATAATGCTCATGTTTACTGAGTACTTATTATGTGCCAGGCACATAGTACCTTTGTTTATAGGTACTAAGCCCTTTAATCCTCACAACAGCCCTAACTGAGGTAAGTGCTGTTATTAGCCCCGTTTTGCAGATGAGGAAACTGAACTTCATGAAATGGAACTATAAACAGCCAAAGGTCCTGTGATTGTTCCACTGAACTTGTTGGGAGGCATTCCTGATGGCCTTGGAGATTTCCTCTTCTGCTTTCATCCACAAGTGCACACAGCATAGCTATCCTCTAAGCCTGCCTGTGAGGACACTACCCTGAGTAGCAGGGCAGATGGCTCTTTGCTTCCTACCAGAGAGCAGAGCTCTCCCGGCTGATTCTCTCTTCCAAAGTTGCTGTGGTTTCCATTCTAGTGTCTGATTTGTCATGATTCCCATTTTTTCTACCCTGCCCCCAAGTGACCCTTATTTTGCTGAGTTGCTGTATCCTGTCCCTTCTCCAGCGAGTCTCAGTAAATCTCCCTGTGGGTTCAGCATGCTGGAGGCTGCAGCTCCAGCAGAGAGCCTGCGCTTCACCTCAGCTTCTTGGTCTGACCTGTCCTGCAAGACTGCAGGCTCTGGAGAGTTGAGGTTTCCTGTCCATACAAAGAATACACTGCTTCCCATGAAAAGATGCTCAACATCGCAAATTATTAGAGAAATGCAAATCAAAACCACAATGAAGTATCACCTCGCACAGGTCAGAATGGCCATCATCAAAAAGTCTACAAATAACAAATGCTGGAGAGGGTGTGAAGAAAAGGGAACCCTCCTACACTGTTGGAGGGAATGTAAGTTGATACAACCACTATGGAGGTCCCTTAAAAAACTAAAAATAGAGCTAACATATGATCTAGCAATCCCACTCCTGGGCATATATCCAGAAAAGACGAAAACTCTAATTTGAAAAGATACATGCACCCCAATGTTCATAACAGCACTATTTACAATAGCCAAGACATGGAAACAACCCAAGCGCCCATTAACAGACGATTGGCTTAAGAAGATGTAGTATACATACACAATGGAATATTACTAAGTCATAAAAAAGAATGAAATATTGCCATTTGCAGTAACATGGATGGACCTAGAGATATTATACTTAATGAAGTAAGTCAGACAGAGGAAGACAAATATTATATGATATCACTTATATGTGGAATCTAAAAAAATAATACAAATGAATCTATATACAAAACAGAAACAGACTCAAAGACCTAGAAAAAAATTTATGGTTACCAAAGGGGAAAGGGATGGGAGAGGGATAAATTAGGAGTATGGGATTAACAGATACAAACTACTATACACAAAATAGAGAAGCAACAAGGATTTACTGTACAGCACATGGAATTATATTCACTATCTTCTAATAACCTATAATGGAAAAAAATCTGAAAAAAATATAAGTGAATCACTTTGCTGTATACCAGAAACAAACATGTTGTAAATCAACTATACATCAATTAAAAAATAAATAAAAATAAAACCAATGAAAACAAACAAAAACACACTGCCTCCTCTTTCTGACTTGTGCATAAGATTATTTAGAATCTCTTTTCACATACCTTGTTCTGTAACCAAATTTGACACTGCTCATTTTATTTAAATATTGCTTCACTGAACCTATTACAATTATTCTCAGTGATTCTGGTTAGATTCTGGTTTGAGAAAACAACCTTCTCTTGCTGTAATACACTGAAGAAATCTTCCTGAAGCTAAATGAGCCCTTTCTGTGCTTCTCTCCCTGAGGCAGACTGCCATTGCCCGTTTAACATATTCCTTCCTTTGAGCTGAGGCATGCTTCTTCTCTGTGTCCTTAATCTTCTTATACTCCAGGAGCCCATGGCATGATAGCTGTGAGGCAGCTTAGAAAACATTACCCTCCGGAGAAGAGTAGCCGCTACTACCCAATGCATTAATTCCTGTTAGGATTGCTAAATTTGAGTCCTGCCAGCTCTGGGCAGACAGGGTTCTCACTGTCAGGAGGCAGAAATAGGAAACAGCTGATGGAGTTTGACACCTGAGAACAGGGCCGTAGAGTCAGAAACAGAGGCAGTGGCTCCTGATGGTGGGTGATGTGAGAACCAAGAAAATAAAGGTCAAGTTGGAACCGGAAGAGAGAGTGGGAAGCCAGAAGTTGAGGCGGCAGGGACAGTAGAAGCTGACGATAGGTTGGATTTGAGTACTACATCCAGGCTGAGAAGACAGCGTGTTGAAACCCAGAGACATTTATGCTGGTGCTTCCTCAGAGAGCAAGGGCTTTTCTGAGGTGACAGGAAGACCCCCATTCTCTGGGGATTAAAGAGTCTGATTGTGCTGCAGCCAGGACATGGGAGCTCTTCATACCATCAGTGATGTTCCTGATAGCACATTTATGTTCTTTTGTATAGAAGGAATTTGGATGTTCCTGGAGCATTGAATTGAACTGATGAGAGAGAGAGAGAGAGAGAGAGAGAGAGAGAGAGAGAGAGAGAGAGAGGAGGCTGTAACCTCTCTCTGAAATGCATATTTAAAAATTTAGCCATTTGTTTATCTGATTGTCTCCAGTCATAACATTCCATTTAGGAAAGGAAGGGGATCTGTTTTCTGAGTCAGAAATTTTAGTTTAACCATCTCATTTGTTATTCCTCTCACAGCAGAGGAAAGCAAAGTAAGTTGTAAAAATGGAATAATTATATTTCCTATTCTTGGGCGGCACATTTGTTCTTTCTTAACAGCATTAGAACAAATTCAGTGAAAACTCCTCGTATGAGTGCAAAAGTTAGCAACTGTTTATAAAATAAAGACTAGAATTCTGCATAGTGGGGAAGAGGCTGTACCCATCCACAGATCAGAGAGATACAAACCTAGAGAAAATGATTTTTGAAACTTCTTTAAAGATATTCCTCCAACTTAACCCATAATTATAGCATTCCCCACTTATTTTGCTGGTGCTTCATCATTCTGTCCCCTCTAGAGAAGAATCATCTCTTTGATAAAATAACTCTCATTTACCTCCAGTGTTGCTGGGATTCCCACGCATAAACCTGCGTAATTAGGGGCCCACAGGACATCTACATTCCTTCCCTGTTTGTCTCTCAAAAACTCATTCATTTTCAGTTTCCCTGAAACATCACACATGTTCTTGCCTTCCCTTCATTCTGCTCAGGCCCCAGTGCCCCGCCTCAGGGCAGCACACTTTCTAGAACTTTCCTGAGACATGGCACCTCCGTCAAAATGCCTGTGGCCTGAGTTCTGGTAAACAATGAAAGGCATGTGAGGACTTGTGGGCATAAGAAGAGTTTTGCCTTTGTGCTTTTTGTCAGTGGGAAGCCAAGGAGGCTGGCTCCATTTCAACCTCCAGACTTTCTTTTTATGAAGATAATGATGATCCCAGAGTCATATTATTGGCCTCCCTGCAGGCACTGAGAGGCAGCCAGCCTCATGCGCTCATGTTCCTTTGCCTTTCATTTGAAAATGACATGTCGGGGCACACAGACTTGGTCAAGAAATTTTAAGAGAAGAATTTCCAAATTTAATTAAATACTATTTAATAATAGTATCGTTAGCTCATTTGCACAGTGTATTGCAACACGCAAAGGCCTTTCACATGTATTATGCCATGTCATACTTGACACCTTGGACCTGTCTTCAAGACCACACAACTGTTACAGCAAATGTTTCCCTCTGTTTCCATTGGGAAGTGTGACAGAAACTGAATATCTGCCCTTGACTCTTTTGCACTTGCCATCCTATTCTCATGCTTTTCAGTATAGACTAAATCCTTCCTTAATCTAGTGCCCCTTGTACTTCTCCTTTCATAGCCTAGCATTTAAGCTAAAATTAGAATTCAGGGCCATATTCTTGTTAATATCCCTTATAAGAAGGTGTGTTTCTGTTGTGTTAGCAACCTGTGTAGCTCATTCTTAGTCCGGACTTGCAACTAGCAAACTCACAGAATGAAAGCAAAGCACAGGTGGGCTGGCCTACAGACCATTCTTTCCTCTTCTTTTCTGCAACAGCTTGCATCTCAAACAGTCCCTCAAGAGGATTATTTGATGAAATTTTGGCATATGGAAAATATAAATAGACTTTGTAAAATGGTATGGATGAGCAGAGATTTTTTGGAACTAATATATGAGAGAGAAAATGAACAACATTGAGATGGGAGTTGGATCCATAAACTCAAACTGAAGAACTGCTTTCTTTCTCCACAAAGACTTCAAAATACTAAATGGGCTTTGTGCCAATAGGTCCTCAGTGGGCTATACTACTGGGAGTTTAGGAAGCAAAATGAAGGACAAAATGTTCAACAAAAAAACCTTTTTATTGACTATAACATACATACAAAAAAGTATGTTGTGTATGTGCATTGTGTATGTGTGTGTGTGCATATTTCCTAGCTCTGCTCATGGAAAAGGTTTAGAAGCAATGATCAAACCAGTAGCAATAAGCATGCTTGAAACTGAGCAGGACCCTGTAGGGCCCTCCTGGGTACAAAAGTCTTTCCCTGCCTCCCATTTCATGTTTTTCGGAAAAAGGCTTTGGCCTCCTAGACCTTACCTGAGTTCTAAAGGACAGATTCAAACAGTTACTAATTAGGGAAGGGAGGGAATGCAGAAACAAAGGAGGAGCAGGCAAGAAACAAAAGTGCAGATGAAGCAGGGTCCTGGTTCCTCCTCGAAGGATATACATAACAATATATCTCTGAGTTCTTCTACAGGAACTAAGATCCCCACTCAGGTGGAGGATGGTAACTTCAGGCTGAGCACAAGATTCCTGGAGCACTGCCCTGTTACCTCACCACCAACCAATCAGAGAAACGTCATGAACCCTGCAGCCCTCTCTCAAAATTTTGCCTATAAAAACTCTTCCCTGAAAACAATCAGGGAGTTCAGGCTTTTTGAGCATGAGCTGCCCATTCTCCTTGCTTGGCCCTTCAATAAAACTTTTCTCCTTGCTTGGCCCTTCAATAAAACTTTTTCTGTTCCAACTCTGACGGTTCAGTTTGTTTGTCTTCACTGTGCTTTGGGCACATGAACTTGGATTCTATGACATCCTTAGTGCCCAGATTGTAGTCTTGAAATGCCATTTCCCACTAAAGGAATCTAGACAAATTCTAGGTTTGGGGTGGAAAATGTAGGATATGCACCTGGAACATCTTGTCATAATAGTTAGTGAGGAAGCTATCAAACACCACCAGGGCTATGTCAGAAACACCCTGGAGCCAACTTGAAAAGGCTTCTATTGGCCAAAGGGTGACAATTTAAGCTTTAAAAAGGATAATAATTATAATTACTTGAAGCCCATCAAATAAGTTGAAATCCATGACTTCATAGTGATATTTTAAAAAATTGATCTCCTTCAGAGGATGGTAGGGAACCAATTATTTTTGTGAACATTGGTAGATGAAGGAAAAGAATCATTTATTCTGTTTTTCCTATATGAATGGTATCATGGGGTAACCAAATAGTAGATGAGGGAAAATGTTTATTTATAAAAGTGTTCCGATGGATGGATTAATAGGTAGAAAAGAAATGATAGAAGTAGAATATCACCCTTTTGCAACACCCTTTGGATGAATAGGTCTTGGCATCAAGCACCAACAGCTGCTATCATTGCAAAAAGAGAGACAAGCAGACATACCACATGGCTCTTGGTGAAAGAACAAATTAGCACCTAGAGTCTTGCCAAGAGATCAAACCTGAGGTTGACCAAGCCTCTGGATTCACCTGCCCATTTGCAGAAAACATAAAAGACAGAGGAGCATGGTGAACTGCCCCGAGAGTGTGCAATCAGTAAAGTGCCGATGGTGGGAGTTCTACAGGTCAGATACCCAGAGAAGTTGTAAGAAAAAAGAAAGGGATGGAGGAGAGAACCTGTAGAATATAATAGACTTAAAAGACATGTCAAATTTACAAATGGGTAATGCTGTACTGTAGTATACCAGGATGCATACGTAGGCGATAAAACTACAAAGAAACTCAAGTATGATATGATTAGCTTAAAAGAGTAGTGGTTAACCTTGTGAGGAGGAAGACACATTGACCAGGATGGGACACGTGGAGGGGCTTTGGGGGTGGCTTGGAAAGTTCTGTTTCTTGACCTGGATGGTGGTTGCTAAGGTGTTCACCTCGTACCAATTCATTAAACTATACATTCACTTTGTGTTGTTTTCTGAATCAGTTTTATTTTATAATGGAAAGGTTGAAAGAAGAAAATAGAGTAGCAGTTTTTAAATTTACATTTCATGAATGCCATAAAAAACATTGACAGTCAAGAGCAGTTTGTGTCAAGAAGCAGTATGATGGAATGATAGAGAGAATGGGCGTGGGAGCCACCCCAATAGGGTCCGAATCCCAGCTTGACCACTTAGAAGATGGGTAACCCAGAGCAAGTTACTCAGCCTCTTTGTGTCTCAGTTTTCTCATCTGTAAAATGGATGTCATTATAGTTTGTAAATCATGAGGTTTAAGTGAGATGATACATGTGAATGTTTAGAATATTGCCAGGCACAGAGTAAGAGCTGAGTACGTTAGCTATACTATTTCTTTCTATTTCTTAAAACTTTCCCTTCTTTCCTCTTAGTTTTCCTCACATACTGCAGCACTATCTCTTTCTTAAAAATCCCTGGTGGCATGGTGGTGGGGACATTGTCCCCTAGCCCTAGTCTGTGCCACTTTGTCCTTCTATCCTCTGCTCCCCATTCTGTATTTAAAGACCCCCAAGGAGGAACCTAGCAAGGCAGGGAGGGAAAGATCCCACCTGGGCAGAGTCAGAATCTGTTTAATGGTGAGAGAGGAGGGAAAGAGACTTTTCTTATTTGCCCCTGGCTCCTCAGTGTCAGTATATGACACCACGTAGGCATGTAATAGACATTTGTTGAAAGGATGAGTGAAAGACCTTGCAGAACATGATTTAAAAAGCGCTGTTCAAGTATTTTTTTTTTCACAATGAGTCTGAAGTGGTCCATGGCTTTACTTCTGCCTCCCTCCTGCCTTGCTTCTTCCCTGCTGCCCCATTTTGGTATTCACGGCTTTGTATGAGTCTGTTAGTCTAAATGTATCTCTTGGCAAAATGTGTATATTGCACTCATTCCCCCTTTAGAAAAGCACACATTGACCCTAGCCCTATACCTGCTGGTCATCTTGCTGCTGCCCCTCGGAGCGCCTTCCTGCCCAGCAGACCTCTTCATCCTGTCCCCTCTCCCTCTGATGTCCTTCCTGTCATTGTTCCCATACTTGGCACCTTCCCATCCTATGGGTACAGTGTAGACAAGTTCATTATGGCAAAGCCTTTCTTGGCTAGCCTCTTACGGGTCTAGGTCTCTGTCCCCTGCCTGTTGAATCTTCCTGTTTTCCTTCAAAGCACTTACCATGTGTTCTATTTGTTGAATACATGGAGGAGCAAATGGCCATTACGACAAATGACTAGATCCAGGTACAAGAATGGAGGTGGGAATGTGATTTGACCCTCACATTGTCTCTGCCATAACTTTCGTGAAGGTACTAGGACCGTTGAGCTGACTAGTTTCTGGTCCTCAGTGAGTGCTTGGTAAAAACTTTGTGAATGAATGGATAAAGTGGATGATAGGTGTAGCCTCAGGCTTGGAGTTGGGCAGGTGGTTCTACAAGGTGAAGGATCAGAGTCTCATGAGGAGGTAGAGCAAGGAGATGGGGAATCCAGGGCAGAGGTGTTCACAACCTTAAGGAAACGTGCAATTTTACTATAGGGAGGGGGACCACCCCATAACTTTGTCAGAGATGGACCGGGAGGCAGGGCTTAGGAACTGGGGCTGAGGCCAATGCCAAGGACTAGGGCCTGGGGTTGGTGAGCAGGAATGCTGGACCTAATGCTGCAGCAGGAATGCTGCCCCAGGGGGCAGTCCTTGAGACCTGACTCTGGCAGGCATTTCTGAGATTCCTGAGAGTGACTGATGACTAGATTCCATCAGGGGTGTCAGCATGGCCTGCCCCTGTCAGGGTGCTGTAGGACTTGGGGTGGCCTGTATTTGCAGACAGAGTAGAGCTTAGAAAGGCTTGACTTTGAACTTTGTTTTTGTCACTTCATGACTGTGTGACCTTGGGCGAGTTCTTAACTTCTCTGAGACTTGACTTCATTGTCTATAAAATGAAGATCAAAATACCTACCTTCTGTGGCTGTTTTGAAGATGAAATGGGATAACGTGAAACACCTTGTCCAGTATTGCTCACACCTAGCTATGGAGAGTTTTAACAAGGCACACACACGTGGGCCTGGCTGTTGGAGACTATGACTTAGGAACTCTGGGGTGGGTTCCAAGCGTCTATGGTTTTAGAAAGTTTACAGATGATCACAAAACTCAGGCTGACTTGAGCAGCATTGGATTGCCATAGTAAGGCAATGAGAAATGGTAGCTTCTTTACGCACCTCCTCCTTCACTGCCATCACCTCCAATTCTTTCCTATCCTTTTCTCCTTTTTTTTCCTTTGGTATTAGGTGTGGGCATAAGTGGACTCAGTCATGGGGTGCGTGCGGAAGCAGAGGCATGAAAAACAAGTAAAGGCCGACAGTGTTCCTGTTGGACATTAATTCTAGCAAATGCTGGATGAAAGCTACAAGACTGAGGTCCTGCTGCTAATTAGTCAGCTTTAAGTGTCTGGAACAGCGAAGATGAAGGTGTGAAAAATGGTACTTTCAGTACTTCGTCTGAAGGAAGTAAGTCTTATACATGCTTTTCCAGTTTTTCTAGATTTTAAAAAATGACTTTCTGCTAGAGAGCTTTTGTCAAACAAAGCACACCCATTTTAAAATAAAGGTTGTAGAGTGGTTTAATTTACTTGTTCAATGAAAATTTACCGAGTGCCTACTGGGCACGTGACACTGGGCTAAGAATCATGGAGGTATGATTTCATTCAATAAATATTTAATGAGCATGGCTCTAGGGTGTTGGGATGTATCAGTGAAAAAAGTAAAAACCAGATAAAAATCCCTACCCTCTTGGAGCTAACATTATGAGAGGGAGAGAGAGGCAATAAAAAAGTAAACATAGTAAGTAAATTATAAAATGTTAGAATGTAATAAAATGTTAAAGAGTATTTTATATAAGATAGTTAAGGAGATTCATTGAGCAAGTACTTGAAGAAGGAGCAGAAGTTTTACTATGTGGGTATCTGGAGTAAGAACATTTGAAGCAGAAGGAACAGCCAGTGCAAAGGCCCTGAGGCCCGCAGAGGATGTCTGAGGAAGAACAAAGGGGCCAGGGTGGTCTCAGTGAAGTGAGAGAGGTTAGGTAAAGGGCGATGAGGTCAAAGAGAAAATGGCCAGATTACGACAGGTCTTGTCGGGCATTTAGGACTTTGGCATTTATACTGAGTGAGATAGAATGCCACTGGGGGGTCAGGAGCAGAGGGGGCTTGGACTTGTATTAAAACAGGATCACTCTGGCTGCAGCATTGAGAAGAGATTGTAGGAGGGCAGGGCTACAAAAGAGGAGACAGTAAGGAGGCTTCCAGAGGCTTGGACTAAGATGGTGGCAATGGAAATGGTGAGAAGTGGACATATTTTGGAGAAAAATTCAGCAGGATTTCCTGTCAGGTTGAAGTGGGTGTAAGAGAAAGAGTGGAACTACTGACTCTACAGTTTTTTGTTTTGGGTTGGTTTAGTTTTTTTGTTTGTTTCTTTGGTTTTGCCTGAGCAACCAACTGAAAGGATGGAGTTGCTTTCAAGATGGGGGATAGTGGGTAAAGATATCTGGGGAAGGAATACTAAAGTTTGCTTTTGGTCATTGGAGTCTGACTCTCAAGTGGAGATGTCCGGGAGGCACTGATTGACTAAGAGTCTAGATTTAGGAGAAGCACCTGGGATGAAAGGCACATGTGGGCGCCATCAGGGTAGAGATGGTGTGTAAGGCCAGGGACTGCATGAGATCACCGGGTAGTGCAGATGGAGAGCAGGACAAGGGCAAGGCCTAAGCCCCAGGCTCCCCAAGAGGTCTGGAGGAACCCGCAAAGGAGTCTGATGAGGAACGTCCGGTGAAGTGAAAGGGAAATCAGGAGAGTGTGGTGCCCTGGAAGCCGCGGGAAGCAAGCATGGAGGGAAGAGGGTGAGAGGATCTGCGCCAACCTTGCCGGAGGGTCAGGTTAGAGGAGGGCTGAGAAGTGACTGGTGGGTTCAGTAAGGGGGAGGCTCTTGTCACTCTGACAAGAGCAGAGTCTGTGGTGTAGAGGCTGAAAGCCAGTGTGGATGGGTTTAAGAGACAAGGGGAGGGGAGGAATTGGAGACAGAGTAGAGGGATTGGAAGTAGCCAGTAGGGGAATTGGGGGCAAAAGAAGTTTCTCAGATTGTTTTCGTTTTTTAAATGGGAGTGACTATAGCAGTTTTGTGTGACAATGAGAATAACTGAATAAGAAGAGGAGGGATTCTTGGTGCTGGAGAGAGAGGAGTTGGTGGACCCATGTTCTTGAATAGGTGCGAATGGATGGATCTAGAGCATGGGGGTGGGGGGGCGTGGCATTAGGTGGACGACTATAGTCTGGGCGGGGGAGAAGGCAGGGACACACAGGTCCTGATGCCAGAGGGTGGGTAGCGGGGCGAGTCTGTGGATTTCTTTTCCGCTGGCTTCAACTTTCTCAGTGAAATAGGAAGCAAGGCCATCATCTGAAAGTGAGGATGGTGGAGAAGCTATCAGAGGCCCGAGGAGAGTGGATAAGGTATTATTACGTGGTTGTCCAGGAGAGTGGAAAACAGACACGGTTGCCTGGCGGCGGCAAGAGCTCACTGATGTTCCTCATCACGAAGTTGAAGTGGGATCACTGAGTGTGGCTGTGAGTTCTCCCCCAGCTGTGTTTAGCTGTTTAGGTGCAGGCAGTTTGCTGGATTTAACCAGGGTTGAGGTTTTGCCAAGTGAAAAAGCTAGAGGGGCCAGGGAGTCATTATGATGACTGACCAGGTGATTTCAGTGGGCAAAAAAGGGAAGAGGGTGAAGGACGGCAAAAGGTGGCGGGATCAATGGATCAGGGCTCCCAGTGGCTGAAGACTTGTTGTAGTTGGGGCATGAGGTGAAGTGAACTGGAGAGCTAGGAGATGAGGGGTCAGACACCGGGATGGATGAAAAATGAGAATGTGGATGGTGTGGTCATTGTTCACCACCACACCTGACTGGACTACACTTTTTATTCCTCCTTAGAGTTAGATATGGCCAGTGACTAGTTCTGGCGAATGAAATGTGAGTGGAAAGGACGTACCCTGTTTCTAGGCCTGGCCCGTAAGAAATCCTCTCCTGCTATCCCATATCCTCCCTCTCTTCTGTCTGCCAGCTGGATGCAGAGAATCCAGCAAAAGAACTGTTAGACCTGGGAAAAGGCGGCACCTCAAGTCAGAAGGATCCTGGGTCCCTGCATCACCATGTGGAAGGCTCTCCACCCAACCCCAATACGTTGATGTGCCACGAGGCAGGAATAAGCTCAGGCTGTGCTTATTTTGTTAGATTTTGTGATATTTATAAAGCATCGATCCCACCCTGGCTAAATCAGAGATGCTGAAATTATTGTTCTGGGAGGGTTTGTTCATCGGAGTGAGTAGCCGAGGGGAGATGTCAAACACAATTGTCAGAGGAGAAGCGTTCAAGTGACTAAGAGGACAGGTTGGATGTTCCATCTATGTGTGTGCTGAAATCACCAAGAGAAGGGAGAGAAACAGTGCGGGAGAGAGTGACAGTGAGCCAGGAGCTAAAGTAATAAAATGACCAGAAGGGTCATAGCAACCGGGAGAGGTAGAGAGTGATAGAAGGTGACAGCCTGAGAGAAAGGCTGAGGGTTTTAGCAAGGAAGGAGGGAGAGTGGTATGGAGGCAGTGTTGCGGGGCAAGGAGGACACCCACTCTGCCTCCAGGCCCAGAGATGTCAGAAGAAGGAGGGGAAACATCACCGCTGCCTGCGAGGGGAGCAGTGCCCTCAGGAGGGGCTCCAGCTGGAAGGAACATTCAGAGAAGAGACTGAGGGTATAATAGATGTTGCTGAAGAAGGATTGTGAATCCAGAGGGCGCCCTGCACACTGCGGTGGGGGGGGGGGTCTTGCGGTTTGAGAATCTTGTGATTGGAAGGTGGATACCATATGAGGGATGTGAGGAGCCTGATGGGAAGTAAAGAATGAGAGAAGTGGGGCGACCTGGGAGCCTGGGCTTCTCGTGGCCAGTGATACAGACAAGGATAGCAACCATGGTACAATTAGTCCTGGGGGACCCAAGGCAGATAGTGGTGGCTCCCTGGGATTCAGTTTTGAGTCCTGTCGGCGGATGCAAGTATGTCTGGCGAAATATGGAATTAGTCCCACTCAAAGTCTGTTCTCCAGCTCACAGGCTCCTTCCTCAGCCCTGAGGATGGGAAGAAAGTAGGTCCAGGGGAGTTAGGTCTAATAGATGTGATGAAGATACCACCCCACTTGCAGGACCCTCACATTTATAGAAATAGGTGCCCATGTAATGATGCTTCAGTGGACAAACCAGAGCAGAAAGTTTGTCCATTGAAGCATCATTGAAAAGTTTGCTCTGTGCATATTCAGAAAACAGAGTCAGCGTGCTGTTGACTTTCCTGTGTGTGACTGGGCAGCTATGCACGAGCCCCACCCGCCCAGGTGAGTCATAGCTAATTCCCTCAGCCCTGTTGCTCACTTGGACACTTGAAAGAAATGCAGGACTTGGCCGTCCCCCAGACCAACTGAATCAGCATCTGCATTTGAACAAGATGCCCAGGTGATTCGTAGGCACAGTCAAGTCTAGAATCACTGTGAACGCATTTCTTGTTGTTAGCAGGGACAAAGCAGATGCTTCCAAGAAGAAAAGGCAAGTGTCAGAAGCAGCCCCAGGAAAGATTACATGTTACTCATCAACCTTAAAATCCCAAATTCAGTGCTTTTTTTTCTAGCCCTGGCAGTGGGTTGGATTCATGTGAACTTCATTAAAAAATAAAACAAACAACTTCTAACTTGCATGACTCGAAAAACATTTCATTGTTTCTTTAGGGAGAAATAGATCAGAACAGACAAAGTTGATTATACAGAATAAGGAAAAAAACAACTCTGAACTTTTAACCTGCCCGCGTTGTGCAGAATCTTAGAATCACAGAATTCTAGAATGTAGAGCAGTACTTCTCCATGTTGGCTGTATATTAGCATCACCTTGGAAGCTTTCAAAAAGCAAAAACTAAACAAACAAAAAACCCCAATGCTGAGCCCCAACCGCAGTTATTCTGATTTAACTGTTGGGGGTGAGAGCCTGGAGTCTGGTAGTATTTAAGAGCTCTGAGTGATTTAATGCAGCAAGAGTTGAGCCTCACTGGTAGAAATAAAATGCAAGGCACAAATGTAATCTTAAATGATCCAGTAGCCAAATTTAAAAGGTATAAACAAAGTATAATTAGTTTTAGTAATATATCTTACTTAACCCAATATATCCAAAATATTACCATTTTAACATGTAATCGATGTAAAAACCGAATAATGAGATATTTTGTTTTTTCTTAGTAAAGCTTCAGAATCTGGTGTGTATTTTACACTTAGAGCACATCTCAATTCAGATTAGCTGCATTTTAAGAATTTAGTAGACACCCGTGGCTAATGGCTTTCATGTTGGACAGTGCAGCTTCAAGGAAAACCAGTAGCGCCGACTATGAAAGTTAGATTGCCACCTGTGGGAAACAAAATGAGTGCCCATTTAACATAGAAGAGATGGTTCAGGAGACAATGAGGTGTAATTCCATATTATTTCCTGTTTGCCAACAGCTTCGTAAAGATCATTGCAGAAGTGTCTGAGGAGGTAGAATTTAGAAACTTTGCAAAGTTTCTTCCAAAAAGGGAAATGTTGTCTGAGATTTAAGTGATATGGGCCAATCCTTCTGTGATGCTATATTAAGGTCCACAAATGAATACTGTGCTGAGTTTCTCAGCACCCTATGATACTGGGAAATACTGAGCTTCCACTGACTTTGATATAGGAAAAAATAAGGATGTAGTCATTGGCTACATTTTCTTTTCCTCGCCTGGAATCAACCGGTAGTAAGCACAAGCATCTTTTGAGATTTTCGTATCTGCATAGCTGAGTCAGTGCTGGAATCAGGGATGTGGAAGGATAAAATTCTGAGGCTTGGCATTCCTGTCCCAATCTTCCTTCTCTTCTTAGAAAAGAAGCCTCATTCACTGATCTCCCAAACCAACTGATGAATATAATAAAGATCTTCCTAGATTGGATTCCTAGGATCTGATTTTTACCATGGGTTGTTTTTTTTTTTCCCTAAAGAATTGAGAGAAATCACTTAGCCATCGGCATGTGTTAAACTGTAACCAGGTCATGTAGCTCTTCTGAGCCTGAGGCAAGTAAGAAGAAAGTGTTAGTGACGTGTGCTGAGAACTAGGTTAAACACATTTCTCAGGACAGATCACAGAACAGTTTCCTAACGCTGACAGGGAAGGGTAGAGGCACTCAGGAAGGATGGTCATCCCCCAACCCTCACCTGTCCAAGTACCTCTGTTCATGTTAAGGCTCCTTTTCACCAAAACGTCTTTGCTTCCATCAAAGATACTTCCTTCCCAAAGCTGACTAGGGTTTCAAAAAAGAAAACATCAAGATGGACAAAATTGATCTTTGGCCCATCTAGCCCCTCTGTTTTGTGCCTGTCCCTCACCTTTGCCAGTAATACCCCCTTCTCTTCTGAAGACCCTGGAGTGTGTCTTTGCTGTCCAAACCTTGGAGTAGCCTGTTGACATCAGGTGTACATGATACATAGCTTTTGTCTCTCCCAGTGCTTTATTCCTGAAGTAATAAAGGACTACCTGAAGAACATCAGGCATTGGCTAGGTGGTTAGGGCTTTTTGAAAGATGGGTGGAAGATTAGAACTAATGGCCCCTGAAGTAGCACTGTGTAGGCAAGAATGTCTATCTAGAACTTGGGAAAGGGTGAAACTGGAGAGCCCTCAAGGAAGTATGAACCTGCAATAATGATAGGCTGCCACCAGGGGGCACTTCAGGGCCTTGACTGAGTGGCCAAACTATCAGGCTTACCAGAGAGAATAAGGTAATTTTTACTTCTTTAAAAATGTAGAATTTAAATAATAGTACCAAAATTAGGTTTAAAGATGATTCATATGAGTAAGTTCTTAAATCATAAGCTAAGAAAAAATTTGCTACCTGCCTCACTACCCTTAGGCTGCTTTCATCATTCAGGGAAACCCTGTTTATAGCACCGGATGTCATGACTACAATCCTTCTGACTCACAATGATTTCTTATTTGGGAACCATACTCTTTTATTAGGACAGGGAGAACATTTAAAGGGATTTTCACAATTTCAATAGCTCAACAGTATTCTGTACCTTTCTCTTTTCCTGTTCTACTGCTACATGGAATGGAAGGAGCAGCTTTCTGTGTTAAAATGTGGGGATTGGGGCTTCCCTGGCGGTCCAGTGGTTAGGACTCTGTGCTTCCAATGCAGGGGACGCAGGTTCGATCCCTGGTCGGGGAACTGAGATCCCACATGTTGCGTGGTGCAGCCGAAAAAAAAAGAAAAGTGGGGATTATTTTGTAAATGTAACTGTGGAGAACAGTTACATGATTTACTTTTTTAAAGGATGAAGTAATCTTAGCTGATAGCTGCAAGATGTTATAGGAAATTTTCAGGCCAAATTAAAGTCACCCATTGAGAAGAGTCTGACAATTGTTAATACAAAATGCATGTGACTTAATCTGTCTGAAACCCTCCAGTGGTCCCCTTTGCTTAAAGATGAGGCATAAATGTTGTCTAATGTGAATGAGTGTGGAACGCACATAATGAATTAAGTGAATGCTGAAAGATAACGTGAAGACATAAAGAAATCTTAATGTTTGATTCAGGAGGTTGCACTTAATTTGGTAGGTAGTAGGGAGCCATTGAATGTTCTTGAGGGAGGAGGATGATATTCGTGGAGTGTGCTTTAGCTACAAGGAAAACGGAAAGGGGAAAAAAGCTCAAAAGCTTGGTGAAAGTGGATCCTATAGGACAAGGCAACAGATCAAATGTGGAGACTAAGGAAGAAGGAGGAATTAAAGATGACTCAGATTTTGAGCACAGGAGGATGATAGCACCCTGAAAGAAGAGAGGCCAAAAGTTGTTGGAGAGAGATGTAATTAACTTGACCTTGAACATGTAGAGTTTGAGGATTAAATTTTAAAAAATGGGTTGAAGCATATGCTCATGTACAGCACTATTCTCATATAATAATAATAATACCATTAATTACACCTGGGGCAAGTATTTTAAATGGACTCTCCCAGATAAAGTCTGAGCCCTCATTGTCATGAAATGATCTTTAAGTCCAGGAGAAAGAACCTCTGGGCAGAGGGGGAATAGGTCCTGGGCTTATTCATCAGTTGGGGCAAAGGAGAGAAAGCATGAGAATGTAGCAAAGGACACAGAAGAAGTGATTCAACAGGAGGTCACTCCAAGCAGCACAGCAGCTTGGAGATGATCACTTTGATTTGGTGGACAAGAGCATGGATTTTCAAGTAGGACTGGCTGAGTTCAAGTTTAGCTTCCATAACATAACTAGCAGGGTTATCTTGGCAACTTAACCTCTGGGTGTCTCCATTTCCCCATGTGTATAAACGAGGCTATTAAAATTACCTGCTCATAGGGTTGTTGTGAGGATTGAGATCATGCTTGAAAACACTAAGAACAATGCCTGGAATACAGCAATAATTCAAAAGCTGTTAATGGTGCCAAACGCTATAGAGGACTCCATGCAAATCGGGAGAAGACAAAGACCATTCATTGCCTTTGGCAAAGGGAGGTAAGGAATGACATTTTTTTTTAATTAATTTTTTTAAAAATTAATTAATTTATTTATTTTTGGCTGTGTTGGGTCTTTGTTTCTGTGCGAGGGCTTTCTCTAGTTGCGGCGAGCGGGGGCCACTCTTCATCGCGGTGCGCGGGCCTCTCACTATCGTGGCCTCTACTATTGCGCAGCACAGGCTCCAGACGCGCAGGCTCAGTAGTTGTGGCTCATGGGCCCAGTCGCTCCGCGGCATGTGGGATCTTCCCAGACCAGGGCTCGTACTCGTGTCCCCTGCATTGGCAGGCAGATTCTCAACCACTGCGCCACCAGGGAAGACCTTAAATTAATTTTTATTGGAGTATACTTGATTTACAATGTTATGTTAGCTTCTGTACAGCAAAGTGAATCAGTTATACGTATATATATATATCCATTCTTTTTTAGATTCTTTTCCCATATAGGTCATTACAGAGGATGGAGTAGAGTTCCCTGTGCTATAGTGTAGGTTCTTATTAGTTATCTATTTTATATACAGTAGTGCATTTTGGAGGAAAGTTTTCGTAGAATGGTGGTGAGGGAGGGCAAAGTTTGTCTTTAGAATGTTAAATTTCAGTTCCAATGTAGAGTAATAGTAATAGCAACAACAGTGGGAACAATAACATTCATTTCTTTCAAAGCGGCCTTCTGATGGAATTTGTCATACATTGGAGAATTGTTTTCAGAATTTCTCATGCACATGAATTGAGTCTGATAAAAAAGTAACAATATGTAAAAGAGTAGATGTTTAATATTTATAACACTATGTAGTATGTTTGCTTTCCCCCAGAAAAAAATTTCAAGGTATAATTTGCCAAAAGAAAACAATCTAATTATCTTGTCCATTGCTGAATAGCATATTATCACCCCTGAGAACTGCGTTGGTGAACATTTAAAAATATTTTCTCAGTGCACAACTTCTAAAACACTGTGTACTCTGATATTATATTTCCTACTATAATACTTTCCCTAGGACTTAAACTAGGTATAGATCAGTGATCTAACTGCATTTTTTAACAGATGCTTTCTTTTTTGGGGATTCTCTTGAGTCTTTAAATTCTAGTTGGCTGTATGTTAGTATCAGAATTTGGTTTCTTGGAGTATGAACATTCACTATTATAGTTTTCGAGACTTGCTTCATTTAGAAAATGTAAAATTAGAAAAATAATACAATCACATTTTAAAAAATACCAAAATGTAGTTACACTACAATTCAATAAACCACTGTAAACAATTTGGACTATTTCTTTCAGACTTTTTTTCATATATTTCTTTTTACATAGTTGTGAGTATCCCATATATGCAATGTTGGCCCTCCTCTTTAATATAAAATTATGAATAAGTTTAGTTGCCTATATAGTCTCCAAAATCATTGCTTTAATTATTGTATATCAATTTATCAAGTGGGTATACTATAATTTACTTCATTATTCCCCTCTAGCTGGACATTAGTTTTTTTGTTTCCATTTTTTACTGTTAAAAATCATACTATTTAACATATTTAAGGATGTAACTTTTTCATATTTAATTTTTTTTTTCCTTTTTCTTGGAAGTTTAACTGTGGCTCAAAGGGCATGTGCATTTGGTATATACTGCCAAATTATCCCCCAAAGGATACACACATATGTGTGTGTGTGTGTGTGTGTGTGTGTGTGTGTGTGTGTAGGTGGTGGGTATATATAACTTTACTAATAGAAATGCCTTGTTTTAGTTTGTAATTCTGATTGCTTGTAAGTTTGAATCCTTTCCTAACTGTATGCCTCTAATATTATTTACTTGTTCAATTCTTTCTGTGTTGGCCTAATTTGGGGGGAAGTGATTCTTTTGTTTAAAGTTGAGTTAAGGCAAATGATCACAATAAAATTAGGTTGTTTATTGCTTTCTGATACTCCTTACCCCCAGCCACCAAAATATGGATTGCAATCTAGAGCTGTGCTTTTTACATGTAACCACAATATCAATGAGCTTTAACAGGGCTAAATAACGTTTGTACTGAAACAGAATTAGCCACCTGAAATACTTCCCCACCTCCCCCCCGAAAAAAATGCTTCAGTGGTCCTTAGAAAGAAAGAGATCTTTAAGAAGAAAAGTGTGATATAATATATGAGCAGCGCAACCAACTTACAGAAAACAGTGGGACAATTTAAAAGCTTTTATTAAAAGTAATCAGGTTTTGACAGACTGATGAAAATCTAAATGCAAGATTCCTTGGCATCTCATTCTACGAAATTGGTTTCTCTTCCTTCCATGAACTGTACTTTTTTTCCATTGAAAAGACAGAGAGGGAGAAAAAGGAGGGTATGGGGGATGGAAAATGACAAATGAGTGGGTTCTGTGTTCTAGTGTTTGCTCCCTGCTACCTTTGACTCATTCATTACGTCCCTCTTGCCTTGGTGTATTAGTCCGTCTGCAAAGAGCAAGAACCAATACTAGCGAAAAAGCAGGACAAAGGGAGAAGGGAGAAGATTTACTGGCGTTTTAGGAGGGGTATCTCATAGACTCCAAGGGGAGGATGCGGCTGGCCTCGGAGGGAGACTCGGGGGCAGGGGCTCTCCAGGAAGACCTCCTTTCTCCCAATCTCGTCTTAGCTTCTCTCTCAGTGCCATGTTTATTCTTTTCGTTATGGTCTTTCAATCATGGATCCAAAATGCCTAGGGAAGGAACTAGTTGGCCAGTCTTAGTAGAGAGAGCTAATCATGTACCAGTCGACTACAGCTCTGAGGGCAGGGACTCCAGAGTACAGAGACATGGCCTTTCCTACTATGACTATTGGGTGGCAAGTGAGTGGGTTGAAGCAGTTCCTAGAAAAGAGGTGCTGGGCAAAAAATTAAATAGCATGTCTGCTTTCCCTGCTCCCCTATTTTCCTTTCTGCCAGCAAACTGCAATTTGAGCTTTGCGACTCTTAACTTTATTAAACGGGCTAGATGGTGGCACTTCCTGCAACGGGCTAGCTGGTGGCACTTCCAACAGTATATATGTGTACATATGACGTGTAATCTTCTTTCTGTACATTTCTCTCCACATACAAGCAGTGTATTATAAAAGATTTATCTTGTGTGCGTATAGAGAGAGAGAGAAAGGAATATTTATTTCCTCAATTGCGTCTGTGGGAAATTCCTCAGAAAAAAAGTAATATTCTTTGGTCAAATAAGTTCTAGAAGTACTGAGCTAAACAAAGGTAGACAATTTCTCTATTGCATGACTTTTCAGGGTCTTTTATGCACTACATACCTATAGGAGAAAGAGAGAGAGAACATTAGTTTCCCAAACTTATTGAAATATACATATATGTGTTTGTGTGTGTGTGTGTGTGTGTATATATATATATATATATATATATATATATATACAAATAAATTTTTTTCATTGTGGTACAAGTCACATAATATAAAACACACTGTTTTAACCATATTTAATTGAACAGTTCAGTGGTACTAAGTACATTCACATTGTTGTGCAACTCTCACTATCATCCATCTCCCAAATTGTATATATATATTTTAATTTGAGGAATTCTGTAAATACTTTGCATACTATCTAGAATGCAGTTTGGGAAATGGTGACTTGGGTTCTAAAATAAACATGAATTTTCCTTTGGAAGAGGGAGAGAACACAGAGTTTTGTGCCAAAAAGATGATAATTTGTTCATATAAAAGCCCAAGGGAAGAGGCAACCAGAGGAAATGAGTACCTTTGGGAGAAAATCAGCCAGAGGGGACACCTGGGTTCCAGCCCTTAACATTTTCTGTTGACTTATAAAGACCTCTGGTGATTTATGAGCTCTGCTTCCCCTAACATAAAGCATTAGATTAAAATGTCTCTTTTCTGGACCACCAACTGTATTTTGCATGGTGTTTGCAATGACTTATGAAATACTCTGCCATGAAATTTAAGCACTCTTTGGAATATGTTTCTGTATTAGCTTAAGATCCAAATAGTGTTCAAAATTAGCGATAGGTTTATCTACTCTCTTCAGTTAAAATTGTTGTATCATCATAATTGGTAACTAGATCTGTCGACCTCCTTCTTTCTCTGTCTTTCCTTGTTTTCCTTACCTGTGTCAAATTCTTTCCTTCCACATCAAGAGAAGGATCATTTTTCTAGGGGCTACTCTTTTCACAATAAATTCCTGATATAAAAATTGAAACTATTGTTTCTAACATCTTGCGAGGCCAGCTGACAATGGAGATATAGAACTTTTAGGAATCTTTATCATACCTTAAAATTTAGTCTAACCACACATGCAATCTTTTATCCAACCACTATTTGTCCTGCACTCATTATAGGCCTGGCTTTGTCCTAGGACCTGGGGCTATAGAAGTGAATAAGACAGATAAAACCCTGCCTTCATGGAGCTTCTGTGTGTGTGTGTGTGTGTGTGTGTGTGTGTGTGTGTGTGTGAAGACTGAGTACAAAGTAACAAGCAGATAGACAACATGATGTCAAATAGCTGAGTGCTAAGAAGGAAAATAAAACAGGATAAAGGATAAAGAGTGATTGAAGGTGCTATTTGGGATAAGATGGCAGGGAAGGTCTCTTTATTCAGTTAACATCTGAGCAGAGACCTGGACTAAGTGAGGGAGTCAGTCACAAGGCTACATAAGGGAAGAGAGTTCCAGGCATCTGGGAAAGAAGTGCAAAGGTCCTGAGGTGGACACCACTAAGTGTCTTCCAGGAGCAACAAAGGAGCTACACTGCCTGGAGCCAGGTGACCAAGGGGGAGAGACATGGGAGTTGGTGTGTGTGTGGGGGGAGGGGGTGGTGGAGGGGGTCTGATCATGAAGAGCCTTGTAGGCCATAGGAATAATTTTTTATTTTATTCTAAGTGTGACAGGACGTAATAACCATTAAACATCAGGAAAAATATCATGTACATTCTTTTATTACTCTTTCTTCCCTCAATCACCGTAGCCAAAAAATTCTTACGTGAAAGGGAGAGAAACACATATACTCTCTGGCAAGTACGCTGGGATTAGGGCCACCAGGAAATAGCAGCACTGCAAGTATGAGAGCCACAGTGAATAGGCCCTTTCTAAATGGATGGGCACAGCTGCTGCTTTGGGGTTCAATTTGTTGTCTATAAATATCACTGTTAATACAACCCATTAACTTGGTGACGGGGTGAAGAAAGGCAAATAGCGCCAGGTTGGAACTGCCTAGTGATGAGTCAGAACTGCTCTGTTCCTACCTGTGTGGCTGAAATGAATGGAGAGCTATTTGTAGGCACAGAGAGGCACGCTGGCACAAGAGAGAAGGAGCGTAAGTCAAGCGACACTCAAGACTTACTGGTGTCAGGAGCAGAGAGTTTTGTCTGTACTCTCAGAAATCCACTTGAGATGTAAAGAGATTAGGCCTGAGGAAGTAAACAATTCTCTTATCTTCTTTGTAACACACCCATTACCCTGGGTTTCAAGCAGGTTGCTCAGGCCGAACTCCTGGAAACATCTTTTTAATGGCACCTAGACATGGTGACGGATTCCAGGTGCCAGAGCCTGATGGTTGGTGCTCGTCAGTTGTTCTGAACTTGGTAGCTTTTAGTTCTAACTCTAGCTTTGCCCCCTCGTCCTATTATTTCTCCTTCCCCTTGGCCATTTCAGGTGGGGGAAAGAGCCTTGTTCCAATTCCAGTTCCACAGCTTGGTCGCCATGTGTCTTGATTAGCAAGTACATAATCTTCCAGGGCCTCAGTTTCCTCAATTATAAGGTAGGGCCAATCAAATGTTGTATTAGGATGTAAAGGGCCTGGCAAAGAACTTGGCATTCAGAAAGCACTTGAGAAATGAAATAGACCTTGGAATGCAGTCAATAGGAATCTGAGCCTCCTAGAACTATTACTTGAAGATTGGTTGACCTTGTGGGTAGTTTTTACATATTGCTAGTATTTGAAAAATGGAAATTTAGCTATAAAACGTGTACCATCCCTATTCATGCTCCAACTGAATACTCCTTCCACCCTCCCCATTCTTACAAGACAGCCAAGAGTTGTTAAGCTCCTGCTCTGCATGAGGAATTTTACTTATATTGTCTCATTTGACCCTCACAATAGTGTAAAGTTAAGCCTTATTACCCTCATCCAAGAGTGGAGAAAACAGAGCTCTGAAAAACTAAGAATTAAGAATTTACCAACTGATAAAATACCAGAGATGGAGTTTCAACCTAGATCTGCTTCAATCCCAAACCTGAATTCCTTCCAGGACCCTGGATGGACTCCTGAGAGCACATTACCATTTGCAAATACTCAGTGTTGCACTAGAAGAATCCCCTGTAAACAAAACATGGGGGTGTGGAGCCAGGGGTTTTGCCCTTCTGGCTTAGTCTCTGAATCTCACTGGATTCTGTGAATAATTAATGTCCTAGAAATGAGGCCAGTTCTGTTGCTGATGATTGAGTATAAATCTGTTCTTGGGCAACACTGGAGAAAGAGGCTTCTAGCTTATTTTTTTAAATCAACTCCCCTTTCTGTCAATCTGGTCTAGAATCTTGCAGTCCTTATAGACGTACTCATTTTCTGCCTCAGTCCCCTTCATGGGGGAGACACCACCACTCCTCTGATAGCCAAACCCAGACATCAAGATGATCTTAAATCCCACTCTAGGCATCTCTTTTATAGAATAAATAGCTCTAGTTCTTTTAGATTTCTCATAAGACCTCTTTTCTTGGCCTTTTAATAATTTTCACAGCTCTTTTTCTGGACACGTTCCAAAATTTCCTCTACTGGCTTAAGTTACTGAGTCCAAAATTGGACATTTAATTCTAATAGAACTCTGAGAAAAATGAACTAGAGGACCCATCCCATAGTCCTATATGCTCTCCTCCTGCATATATGGTCTATGCTTATGCTGGAGCTCTACTGCATCGTTTTCCTCACTGTGAAGAAATGTCAACTTTGGAAAAAACAGTAACTCAGGAAGCCAGGGATTTTTAATAGTATCTCATAGAGCTACTTTTATTGCTACAGTAATGGTCAATCCCTATACATACCCTTTTTAATCCTAAGAAGGAACATAAAAATGAGTGATTTTTTTTCCCACTGGCATCAAGAACTTACAAAGGGTGTCAAACAAATGAATCAATTAAACAAACCTTATTACTATTCCTGGCCCAAGCAGAGCAAAATCCTTAGCTAATAAAAAATTGGGGAGGGACCCATAGGAAATAAGCAAATAAGCTAAGATAAAGACTCTATAGCACAAGTTGTTTTAAAGTTTTTTTTTAAAAAGTACCTAGATTTGGGTTTTTTAATTTTTAACTTTTGGGGAATTTAAAAGAGAATACTTGGAATAAAGAAAGAAGCTGCTTATTACTTTAAAAATATTCTCTCATTTATTTATTTATTTAGGCTGCACTGGGTCTTAGTTGCAGCACCCGGGATCTTCGTTGTGGTATGCAGGATATATATATATATTTTTTAACTGTGGCATGCGGACTCTTAGTTGTGGCATGCATGTGGGATCTAGTTCCCCAACCAGGGATCAAAGCTGGGCCCCCTGCATTGGGAGTGTGGAGTCTTTCCCACTGGACCACCAGGGAAGTTCCTGTCATATATATTTAGCCACAGGGAAACATGCTTATAATTTGATATTTGAAGGTTCAGTATTTGATTTGGTTAATTACTTTGAGAGTTAGTATCATCATTTCATTAACATTTTCTTTCAGTTTGGGGATTAGAAGATCTTTCAAAATTCTTATATGTGATGTTTTTATTGCATCTTTGATCAGTATTTATTTTTTCCTTTGGAAAGATATTTTCCAGTTTCATGGAGCCAGTGAAAAAACAAATGCTTCCATTTACAGACATTTGTTATCGACCAAACTGATCAAAATAAGCAGACAGATCTGGCTACAGATCCTGTCTCCTCCACTGACTAGCACTATGACCTTGAGAAGATGACTAAAACTCTCTGTGGCTTAAGGTATTTTGTGAACATAAATGTACATGGAGTTCTTAATATAGGCCTGGAACGTGTAACAGCTCAAAAAATAATAATGTTCTTCTATTTGTTCAGTTAATTTGAAATCTAATCCAATCCTTCAAGATATTAGTCATCTCACTATTTTAATGATCTTGATAAGAACATAAAATGTCAAATTAACAACCCTTTGAAATCCTGTTGAAATGTTGCTTCTTACAAAAGTGAACTATTTTCTTGCTTTTTTCTGGCTATACCTGAGCAGTCTTTATTATTTCTTCATGAACCTTTATTGACTTGTGACATTTCCATCTCTTATGACATTTATGTGTGCTTTATGTCTGTATGTGTTTTTTGCCAACCAGCACGCCATGATTTTCACCTATAACGTATTCATTCCCCAGTCACATGTGCACCCCTTCCTTTCCTGTGGTTCCAGGATAGTTTTTGTTTGTTTGTTTGTTTGTTAAATAAGAACTTCTATTCTCCTGATTTTATATACCCATAACATTTTTTTTTTCCTCTCAGAGAATTTTTTCCCTGACAATTTTCCTAAGCCAATTGAAAACTTAGGAAACATTGGTATTAAGTTTCTGGCTAATAAAAAATGTAGAAGTGGGCAGTTAACACCAATTTCCCATTTTTCTCTACTGAGGAAACAAAAATGATCATACTCTGTGGTAAACTATTTCTTTGGTGGCCAACAATGAACCAGGACTCCTGGTTCTGGACTTGGTCATGGAACTGATCACACTGACTCTGGACTTTGTCATGGAACTGTCCTTGGACAAGGGGACATTAGCAAGTATAATGCAAGTGGAAGCTTGATAAGTGCTTTCATACTGGTCTTGTTTTCTCGAAATACTTGCTCTTGGAACCTAGCCGCCATGTTGTGAAAGAGCTTAAGAAGCCACATGGACAGGCTTCAGGGGCGGGGGGAGGAATGAGGCTTCTGGTCATCAACCCTAGTTAAGGTCCCAGCTGACGGCCAGCACTAACTTGACAGGCTTGTGTGTGAGTCATCTTGGAAGTGGACCATCCAGCCCCAGTTGAGCTGCCCCAGCTCACGCTATATGGAGCAGAGACAAACTGTCCCCGCTGGATCCTGACCAAATTACAGAGTTATGGGCAAATAAGTGATTGCTGTTGTTTTAAGCCGCTATGTTTCTGGACAGCTTATATGTGACAGTAGATAACTGAATCATACAATCACTCTCATTCCTGACCTTAAATACATAATCAAAAGAAACTGGCAGCAAATTGACTCAGTGCTATATTGATGCTTGACAAATGTAAATCTCTCCCACCGAAAGCGTAATTAGACCTTGAGAACAAGCAGGAGCCCGGGGCTCAGGTGAGCATCAAATGGCACTTTTCCAGTGGGAGCAATAGTTTCATCTCTCCTCTTCCTCCTCCTCTTTTTTCCTTTTTTGACACATATTCATGGAACACTGACAGTCAACAAGACACACAAAGTTCCTGCTCTGACAGGGCATGTTTATCCTCCTACCGCTTCAATTCTTTCTCAGGATGTCATCACCTTTGATGGATTGAAGTCTGACTTACTTTCTCACCCCTTACACAGTACTAAATTGTTGACAAATGACCGAGAGATGGCTGGCCAGCAAGAATGAGCAAGTCATTAGCCCATCTTCAAAGACAACGACTGACACGGGTGACAGAAGAATTGAGATCTTACACGTGCTACATTCGTAATTAACAGAGGATTCTTCCATACATAGGTCAACTGAGAATGGAAAAGCTCTGCACTTTCCTTTCCTCAGTGGGTGGTCTCTCTCAAAGGTCCCGTGACTCCAGACTTGCCTGTGGAATGTTTCCTGCCATCTCCTTGTTGGAGGGTACAGTTCTCTTTGGTACTCGTCAAGTGTGTGATGCCTCTTCAGAGACTGCCCACGCCTTGCTGTGTGAGAGAGTAGGTGGATTTTCGTAGCTGGGGCAGGCCTGAGGGGTGAAGCAGCTTTTGGCTCCAGCTGGAGAGAAAATAAAATAGGTGGAGGTTCTAGGTTCCTTGTATGCTGAGCCACTGACAAGAGGGCAAGCACTGGAAATCCTGGAGGGGAAGGAGAGAGCGGAAGAGAGTCTGTTGTGCTATACATACTTTATTGACCCCAAAGCAGAGGAATCACCTGTCATTTCCTCAGACAACTGAAGACTAAGATGTTTCCCTTGTTAATCTGTAGGGAGACAGTGCAATGTAATACTTGGAAGAATAGGTAGGCGCTGGGGTCAGACTCCAGCTTCTTTGTTATCCTCTGCTACCGACAAATCCCATGACCTTGGTCAAGTTGTTTAATATCACTAAACCTCAACTGCCTTAACCTATGAAACAGGGAAAATAATAATACCCATCACATGAGTTGTTGGGAAGAGCAAATGTGCATAGTAAGTGTTCAATAAACATTACCTGCTGGTATTAGCTCCTAGGCCTTTCCTCAAAAACTTAGCATTTTCCTTCCACTGATTGAATATATTCTGTTTTATTTATTTATTTATTTATTTTTGGCTGCGTTGGGTCTTCATTTCTGTGCGAGGGCTTTCTCTAGCTGCGGCAAGCGGGGGCCACTCTTCATCGCGGTGCGTGGGCCTCTCACTATCGTGGCCCCTCTTGTTGCGGAGCACAGGCTCCAGACGCACAGGCTCAGTAGTTGTGGCTCACAGGCCTAGTCGCTCCGCGGCATGTGGGATCTTCCCAGACCAGGGCTCGAACCCGTGTCCCCTGCATTGGCAGGCAGATTCTCAACCACTGCGCCACCAGGGAAGCCCTGAATATATTCTTAACTCTGCAAAGCAGAGAGAATCATTTTAACTATTGTATGGACAAACTTTTTTGGCATCCTGTTTTCTCCTAAGAAACCTTCTAGTGGCAAGTTTAAAACCTTCCAGCTTCAGAAAATTTTTATTTCATCTAAAAATACATACTTTCAAGCCATATCTCATGAATCTTTTCATTTGTAAGCATTTAGATGATCTGTGTAGTCAAGAATCTAAGGGGAAGCATATTCTTCACAACTCATTACAGGATAGAAGTGAGGTTTGTGTGGCAGCTCTGAGTTGTCTCTGGCTGGGGGAAGTTTTTGATCACGCATCCTTTTTGGAAAAGTCCACTCTCCAGGGAGCGCAAGGAACACTACTATATGCAGACTCTTCAAAGAAGTTCTGTGTTAGAATCTTTATTGTCAAGCCAGCCAAGTTCATCTCTATGCACGCAGGCCAGCTTATTGACAGAGCTTGACAGTTCCTTCCCTTCCCTTCCCTTCCCTATTCTCTCTCTCCCCCCTCCCTCCGTCATCTTCCTCCTCCCCTCCTTTCTCCCCTCCCCCTGCCTCTTCTCTTCTTCTGCCATCTTCTTCTCCTTTTTCCTTCTCCCCACCATTGGTGAGAAATGGCCAATTAATGGCTCTGGAAGGTGAGGAAGTTTATTTTCACAATGGCTCATAACAGTATTTAACAGCAAAATGTCATGGCTCATTTGATATAAGAAGCATGGTAAAATGGTGGAATTTTTTTTTTTACTGTCTAATATTCTATGAATTCCACCCTTGCCTCCCAAGAAAGAACTGTGTCTTATTCCTCCCCATGTGCAGCTCCAGCGCTTAGCACACTGTCTGCTCAGCAAGAAGGCACAGAGCGAGTGCCAACTGCCTGAATGAATGCATGCTCTGTTCAAAGCTTCATCAATTGTCATCTAATAAATGTAATCATTTTTGTGATTAAGGCTCTTAAGGTTGATGTTGACAGAGAATTTATTGCCAGGGTAAATCTCTGGGTAACAGAAGGTCTAACTCATCCAAGCTCTTTCACTCTCCTAGGACCCAGGGTAATGTTGCCCTGGGATGCGGGAATCTAAGTTTCTTGGATTACAGAAAGTCTGGAGGGGAGGCTCAAATGAAGATTGTTGGAGAGGGGTTGAGGGGTCCACGCCAGAGTCCTAAGATCACTGCTAAAGGTGGCCTAGGAAAATGCTCTTCTTATCAATCATAGTAGCTACTACAAGGATGGGAATTTGGTGGAATAGAAAAAAAAAAAAATGAAAGTAGAAACTTATGCTCAAGTCCCCAGTGTGACTCTGAAGTTGATCCATAATTGACATCTGTAGAAAGGAAAAGCAAAGAACCAGGAACACCTGGAGAAAAATTAAGGTGGTTTTCAGCTCCCTGTCCCCCTACTTCCTTTTGTATATTGTCCAGCCAGACCTCTCATCATATAGATGAGGAAACTGAGAATTAGAGTGGCTAAGTGATGTCTCAGAGTTATCTAATCAGCTACAGAGCTGGAACTAAAGTCTGGCTCTCAACTCTCCAGACCACCCTTGTTTCTGTCAACTTCCCAGTCTCTCTCTCCCCCAGTCCCATTCTCAGAGGTCTCCTCTCCTGGTCCTCTCACCATTATCATAACTACAATCTATGGAGAAGTCACCACATCCCAGGCACTGTGCACTTTCCATGTATTTTAGTTAATGCTAAAAACTTTATAAGGTTGGCACAATTATAATCCCCACATCATGGATGAACCAGCTGAAGCTTAGAGAGGGTAAGTAGCTTACCTGGGGTTCCATAGCTAGTGCTGATTCCAAAGCTCATGCCCTTAAACACTGTGCCCCAGCATCCCTGCAAGGGGCTTGGTTGGACACAGTCTCCGTTGCTGTGGAATCAACAGGGCTTGCATTTTTCCTACTATCAATAATTCATGTTTGAGAGTAAATAGCCTGTGTGTTTGTTCTCTAATGCTGCCGTGACAAAGTACCACAAACTAGGTGGCTTAAATCACAGAAATTTATTCGCTCACAATTCTGAAGGCTGGAAATTTGAGATCAGGGTTGGTCAGCAGGGTTGGTTTCTTCCGAGGTCTCTTTTCTTGGCTTGTAGACGCTGTCTTATTCCAGTGTCTTTGCATGGTCTTCCCTCTGTACATGTCTGTGTCCTAACGTCCTCTTGTAAGGACACCAGTCATATTGGATTAGGGCCCACCCTAATGACTTTGTTTTAACTGAATTACCTCTTTAAAGACCCAGTCTCCAAGTACAGTCACATTCTGAAGTACTGGGGGTTAGGACTTCAACATATGAATTTTGAGGGGACTTAATATAGCCCATGACAGCCTGACATGTTGTCCCTTCCCAGGATATTTTCATCTTGAAGAAAGTCTCTTGGATACAAAAGTGCTTAAGCCCAAAGCAATAACCTGTGGTGGGTATTTCCAGCACCAGACAAATGCAGTTTGCATGTTTAAGGGGAGGTGGTAAGAATGCAAGTTTTAACTTCACTTCCCATAATATTGGCCAATCCTGACTCAGAGGTAACTTGCATGTATGAATCTCAGATCACTTTAAGGGACTTGGGTTATAAGAAAAACAATTTAAACTGGTAGTGCCTGTTCATCAGACCCTCAATTGATACCTTGCATTTCTAATGGTCATTCCTTCTGGAAGAATCTGTAACCCTCAGAATTTAATGTGATTAACAGCAATTTTCAAATTCCAGAGGTGTCTGGAGTGAATTCCCAGGGTCAATGAGCGACACGTCCCCAGAGCCATTTACTGTCAGCTTGAGCGCTGTCTGCTTGGAGTGCAAATAATCCCCAGCTCCCGGCTGAAGAGGGACCAATTCCCCTTTTTCAGGAAGGCCCTCAAGTTCTGTTTATAAGTCCTCTTTTGTCAGAAAATCCAGTCCCAGGGAGCCTCCAGTTACCCTCTGCCTTCTTCCTGCAACGAAGTAAAATCGAGGACGGGCTGGGTGGGCAGTTCGTGTGACTGGACTTCAATCGCTGCCCACTGGGAGCCCCTGGAATCAGGAGTCAACAGGGAGGAAGTGGTGCGGCTTACAAAGCAGGGGCCTCCAGGCTTCTCCCCCAGGGTGATGTAGGGTGCATAGTGGCTCTATTGTCCCCAGAAGATCAAGGTGCCAGGCTGCTGTCCTGAGAAGCAGTAGAAACCTCTCCCCCTCTCTTCTCTTCCTGCACCCTCCCCTCCTCCAGCCACCCTGGCACCCGAGCTAGTTGTTCCTGTCAGGCGGGTTGGTGCATATGGCATGGTATTTTATTGGACACGTCACACCTGTGTCCAAAAGGCGTCTGTTCAGTGACACCAACGCTGACTGATGTTCCTCTTCCCCTCACTCTCATTCCCTACCACCCCCAAAGTCCTGGCTTTATTTCCTCTTGAAGAGTACCTGGGTTAAGGCTGTTACCTTTCATTTAATCCAATCCATGCGATGGCAAGACACTAAAAATAAAATCCCCATCCTTGGTATCTAATCCCAACCTTTCTGTAACTCAGTGTGTGACCAGCACGAGTTGCTTGGCCTTGCTGACCCTCATGAGTCTTCCTTCTGTAAAATCATCTCCAAGTTTCCTTATAGCTCTGTCTCTAACAAGAAACGAACCAAAAGCTGTGTGGTTTATCCCCAAGCTGAAGGCTCTGGGGACACTGCGGTCCCTTGTCCCCGTTGTTTGTCAGGGGCTGCCGGCTGATTCATCCTGCCTCTGGGCGCAGTGAGCGGGCAGAGGTGCCATTGGCCGTGTGCTCGGCTCTGCGTCCCAGACCACCCGCCTGGGACAAGTCTGGGCTTCACCCCAAGTGCTTGTGAAAGCAGGCCAGAGCCTGAGAGATCGGGTGGGTGCAGGACAGGCGAGTCTCCCACATTTGTTTTTGACCCTCAGAACACAACAGATGGACTTGGAATAACTTGGGATGTGTAAGCGAACATTCTTGTCAGGAGGCCAAAGAGGACAGCGCCAGAACCGCTCTGTGCCAGATTGTGCCGAAGGCTGGCCCTTCCCCTTGGGGGCTGGGAGCGTGAGGGCCTGTGCTCTGCCCCAGGGAGAGGCAGATGTGCCAAAAGCTCCAGCATTTCCTACTTTTGTTCACAGCTCGTAGGCACCTGGCTGGCAAAGGACCATCCAATCCTTCCCTCCTCTCTCCCTTTTCTTTTCTCTTTCAAAAAAGCATTCATTTTCTCTTTTCAAAGCCATAACCAAAAATATTTATTGTTAAATAAGAGGGTGAAACCACAGTGAAAAAGTTTAGTTACTGCTTCATGGAAAATCCTTTTCCCGGAATAGTGATGTGTCTAGCATTTGAACACCCAAGAATCTTTGTTGGATCATCAATAACTGTTTAATACTCATTATTCAGAAAACCCAGGAAGATAAAGATTTGAATGTTATATATTTTTCCATATACTTGAGAAAGATATTCCCTGGCCTAGATGTTTCTTATGCATTTATGCTGACACCAATGTACTCCTAGTTTGTAAATAACATGAAATATTTGTTCATGAGGTGGAAGGGATTTTTACGTGATTCATAACCACCTGGGTAATAGCAGGAAATGAGATGTTTGGCAGATTTTTTCTGTCTTTTTTTTTTTTTTTTTTTTTTGCCAGTGGATTCTTTTTTTTCCTGAAGAAATTGAACATGTGTTCTATGGCCTACGACCTGCAAGAGGCCTCATACTATTTCTCGGCACAGTCCGTGGGCTTGCAGTACACGTGTTGCCAGGGAGCTCGGCGGCCGCTGAACACAGCTGCCTGCAGTTAATGGTCAGGAGCCCCCATCTGTGCTGAGCTCTGTCTCCACGTTTGCCACGCAGACACGGCCAGAGGCCAAGACAGCGCTCAGGCTCCCAAACTAACATCCTGCTCGTCAGAAAACTTTCCAGATAGAAGGTCCAGCCTTCAGAATGTTAAAAGTTCAGGTGAGTCATTAGAGTCTCACCTACGGGGAGTCTGGCAAAGTTAGTCAGCCAGATGGCGTGACTCGTTAGCCTCTAATATGTCAGGTGGCAAGCCACAGCTCCAACAACCTTCTTTCTTATATGCAAATCTAAATTTCTCTTTATAGTTGTGCTGAAGAGGCTATGATGTATTCCTGTAGTTAAGGATAAGCAGTAAAGGCCTATCATGTGTAGAGCTAGAAGGATTTATCCTTTGCTGTGACTGCTTTTAACTTACCCAGTGTGAATTCCCTTCTAGAAGGGGCCCATCTTGGACTGGGAAGATCTGGCCCTTGGGTTGATGGGTGAGAAGCAGAGAAGGATCTGAGAGATGGCATCTTATCTGCAAGAGAGGCTGGAACATAGATCCAGGCAGGCTGCCCAGTGAGTCGTCCACCCAAAAGACTTGGGCAGATTCTAGGTGGATGACGTCAGGAAGGAAGCTAAGGCAAAAAGAAAGGGTTTCAAGCAAAGGATGAGGTGCACACATCCTGGGTAGATTTCCTCCATCACAGGGCACAGCTGCAGACCCCTTCTTCTAGGGTGTCTGTGGCTTATGCTGTAGGCAGGAAAGGAAGTGTTAAGATCAACCAATTAGCTCAGATGCCTCCCCCCTCTGACCCCACAAGATCATACGCAGGTTCAGACCTAGGGCTTGAGACAAGGGATGTGAAGTTTTCAGAAATTTTGAAATACAGTCCAAGTATATGGTGTGTGCTAGAAGCCATGATGATGTGTGAGGGAGAAAAACATCTTCTACGTAGTAACCTTTTTTGCCTTTCTTCAAAAGTAGGGGCATAAATATGTTGTACTTTGTAACTTGCTTTGCCAGTAAATTGGTTATATTTGATATAGTTAAACGTGTGAAGTTCTGTGAGAAAGTTTGGAAACATTTGGGCATGGTATTTTTTCTAGGATAAAAGAGGGGGAAATGTCTTTAGGAGCAAGTTGTTATATTTACATTTAGGTATACAACAAGAATTCTGAAGATGAGGATTTTCTCTCAGCTTTAGAACTCATTAGGTGCTTATCTTGAAACTAGTCAGTTAAAGCTTTGGTCTATGTGCTTGCTTATGACATGGAGATGCTGGCACTTATGTTTAAATTATTGGGGATGTCCTGAGATAAGAACATCTAACTGAACCCCTCCGCCCACGATGCCCTCCCATGCACACTGAGCTGATGTTCATTTCAGTGCACATGACCCCAAGGTAGAAGTCACCGTTTGTAGACAAAGCAGAACTAATTTTCTTTAGTTCTGTTCTTGGTGGTTGAATGCCCTTAGCAACTTATTCAAGAATGATAGATATGCATTAATAGGCAATTTTTCACAGAACATTCTCTCATCATCTGTATATCAAAAACACATTAATGCCATATAATACGTAGATGCATAGAAAAAAAGAACTAACATTAAAGAAGAAAAAATTTAGTAAGAGTTGCAAAACAGCAAACAAAAAACCCCCAAGGGGCTTCTCTGGTGGCACAGTGGTTGAGAGTCTGCCTGCCAATGCAGGGGACACGGGTTCGAGCCCTGGTTTGGGAAGATCCCACATGCCGCGGAGCGGCTGGGCCCGTGAGCCACAACTGCTGAGCCTGCGCGACTGGAGCCTGTGCTCTGCAGCGAGAGGCCGCGATAGTGAGAGGCCCGCGCATCACGATGAAGAGTGGCCCCCGCTTGCCGCAACTAGAGAAAGCCCTCGCACAGAAACGAAGACCCAACACAGCCATAAATAAAATAAATAAATAAAAAAGAATTTCCCTAAAAAAAAAAAAAAAACCCCAAAACAGATTAAAAAATTAATCTCACATTGTCAATTAACATGGCCAATATTTATAAACGAGCAAGTTGTAAATATATATTCTTTTGCATATTTAGCTCACTAGAGGCTCTTAGGTTATGAAAAGGGCCCTAAAAAAATCTCTCATCACCAGTCTTTTGGAACAAAGAAATAATGATAAACCTAATTTATAAATTTTCTAGATTCAGAAACTTGCATCTTGATATACTAATCATCCTCTCTGAAGATGGCAGGAAACTGGAGGACAGGGAATAAAAGTCTCAACCAGGAACACTGGACCCCATGACCTTCTCACTGGTCTCCAGGTTTTCCTAACTCTAAACCGTCCTTCCCATGGCTGCCTAAGAGGGTACCCCAAACCTAGATCTGCTCACTCCTAGGCTCAAAAAATGTCGGTGGATTCCCCCATTACAGAATAAAGCCCAAGCTCCCTGGAATGGTCTCCAAGCCTCTCCCTGGTCTGGCCACAGCCTGATTCTCCAGTTTTGTTTCCCACACATTTGCTCATCCCCACCCAAAATGGGCACGCCCTCGACTCACGAGAAGCTGCTCACTGCTCCCAGGGCAAGCCGTTTTCCTACACATCGACTATTGCTCATGTGCTTTCATCCACTGGTGCCCTGGCCCAGCTCTGCTCCTGGAAACCTTACCCTTTCCTCATTCCCTGAGTCAGAATTAACTGCTCCCTCATCTACTTTCCTCAAACATTACAGTAGGGCTTCCCTCTGCTTTGTATTAAATCCATCTATCTGTGTGCATTTCCCACACTGGTCTGTTGGGCTACTGCTTTGAGGAACTATTTGTTGTTAATCTTTCATTCCTCGCAGTTACTTGAAAATAATAAGTGCTCAATAAATGTTAAATCTACTACTTTCCTATGGTAGAAATTAGCCACCATGTGAATGTACTAAATCTTTCCTTATAGGTGTGCATGTATGCCTATTATTATTGCTCACTAATCTAGATTAAAGTAGAGCTACTAGTCTGATTTAGAAAAGTTATCTGATTATTAGAATATTATTTCTAAAAAATAACTTCATTTCTTTTGAGTACCTGCAGTTATCAGACTTAGGTTGTAAGGTTTCTCCTTGAATTGATCCCGATGAACAGCTAAAAATTATGATGTTATAATAGCCTTAACAGTGTCCACCTGTGCTTCAAATTCAGTCAAATTATTATTATTTTTCATAAGGACAACTGTGGGGTTTTTTTGAAGTATAGTTGATTTACGATGTTGTGTTAGTTTCTGGTGTACAGCAAAAGGATTCATATATATATATATTCTTCTCCATTGTAGTTTATTACAAGATATTGAATATAGTTCCCTGTGCTATGCAGTAGGACCTTGTTGGTTGTCTATTTTATACATAGTAGTTTTTATCTGCTAATCCCAAACTCCTAATTTATCCCTCCCCCTACCTTTCTTCTTTGGTAACCATAAGTTTGTTTTCTATGTCTGTGAGTCTGTTTCTGTTTCGTATATAAGTTCATTTGGATCATTTTTTTAGATTCCACATATAAGCGATATGTGATATTTGTCTTTCTCTGTCTGACTTACTTCACTTAGTATGATAATTTCTAGGTCCATCCATGTTGCTGCAAATGGCAATATTCCACTCTTTTTTATGGCTGAGTAATATTCCATTATATGTATGTATGTGCGTGTATATATATATATCACATCTTCTTTATCCATTCATCTGTCAATGGACATTTAGGTTGCTTCCATGTCTTGGCTATTGTGAATAGTGCTTCTATGAACATTGGGGTGCATGTATCTTTTCAAATTAGAGTTTTCTCTGGATATATGCCCAGTAGTGGAATTGCTGGATCATATGGTAGCTCTATTTTTAGTTTTTTAAGGAACCTCCATACTGTTTTCCATAGCGGCTGTATCAATTTACATTCCCACCAATAGTGTAGGAGGGTTCCTTTTTCTCCACACCCTCTCCAGCACTTATGATTTGTAGAAATTCAGTCAAATTATTGATACCTAGGTGGATGCCTCCAAAGTGTTTACCTAAGAGAACTGTTTTCTTAGAATTTTTATTCCAATCTATTTATATTATTGTTTTGATTCTCACAGAATAAACTTTGGCCTAGCTCTTGTCAAAATTAGTGAAATTGTTGAATTAATTCAGGTAGAAATGAGAGGTTTTATTGTATAATGCAAAATACAAGGGAATAAGAAAGTGAAAACTTTGAATTTCTTTTTATGCTTCAAATGTTCAGGGAATAGTGGTTCACTGAGTTAGCAATTATTCCTTGATTACAGATCATTAGTAATTTGAACAGATTTTATCAAGGCTTGCAGTTTTATGCTAGTTTTAGATAATATTGATATATCTGATAAGTAAAATAAAAAATGTGATACTTTGGAGTTATAGTATAAATGACTAGCTATTTTATTTTATTTTTTAACTTTTTTTTTTGATGTGGACCTTTTTTTTTTTTTTTTTTTTTTGGCTGCATTGGGTCTTCATTGCTGCACACGGCTTTCTCTAGTTGTGGCGAGCGGCGGCTACTCTTCGTTGTGGTGTGCAGACTTCTCATCGCAGTGGCTTCTCCTGTTGTGGAGCACGGGCGCTAGGGTGTGTGGGCTTCAGTAGTTGTGGCTCACGGGCTCCAGAGCACAGGCTTGGTAGTTGTGGCACACAGGCTTAGTTTCTCTGCGGCATGTGGGATCTTCCGGGACCAGGGCTTGAACCCGTGTCCCCTGCTACTTTTTTTTTTTTTTGATCTGGACCATTTTTAAAGTCTTTATTGAACTTGTTACAATATTGCTTCTGTTTTATATTTTGGTTTTTTGGCTGCGAGGCTTGTGGGATCTTAGCTCCCTGACCAGAGATCGAACCCGCAACCCCTGCCTTGGAAGGCGAAGTCTTAACCACTGGACAGCCAGGGAAATCCCTAGTTATTTTATTATTTATCTTTTTTCCATTTAAATTAGTAACCAGAGTTTAGTCATTTGCAGAAGCCAGCTTATATGAAACACATAAAACATATGTCTGTATTTTATAAGTGCTGGTACATATATAACTAATAATAACTAACATTTAATGAATGCTTACTATGTGCCAGGCACTATTCTAAGTATTTCACATTTATTAACTCACTTAATTCTATGGGGTAATTTAATTTCTGTAGAATTTAGGAGACATGATAAAATTATTTTATTTTAGAGATGACGTAACAGGCACAGAAAGGTTGAGCAACCTGCCTGAAGTCACACAGCTGGTAGGTGGTAGAGCCAGGATACAAAGGCGATGCTGCCTATGGGTAGGGACTGAGTGAAGCACCATGGGAGATAAAACAGAAAACTCAGTCTTTGCTTCAGCGATGCCATGGTCTAATAGAGAAATTAGACATATACCCAAAATTCCAAGGGGTGAAACATACAAAGGACATTAGAGGGATTCAAATAAAGGCTAATGGAGGTCAGCATAGTGATCAATCGTTGCTGGCTGGGGAGCTGAGGAAGACTGCCTGGAGGAGGTGGCATGTTAGCCATGTTGTCCAGAAGGAAAGGACTTTCATGTGGAGATGATGGTGTGGGGAAGGGAACAAAGAAAGCAGGCCCCATGTCAGAAGAGTCTGATGCAAACCCTGAGACTTCAAAGTGAAACCCTGGGTACATGAGAGTCAGATTTGAAAGGCATGTGGGTCCACACTGTGGAAAGCCTTTATTGCCCACATAAGAAATATGTATGTTCCTAGGGAGGAAATGGGGAGCTATGGGTGATGTCGGAGCGGGGAAGCAACATGCTAAAGTAGTTCTTTAAAAAGAGAGCTCTGGCTGCTACTTTCAGGGTGGTTTGAAACACAGAAAGACCAAAAGCTGGGACAGGTACTAGGAAGCATCACAGCGCTCTGGGAGGAGGTAAAGGTGGACCGTGGTGGGTTGGGCATGTAAGGGAGGAGCAGGAAGGCACTGCTGCAGAGTGGGGACCCAGGGGTCTTGAGACCAAGCTGGGTTTGGTACCGGCATCCTCACTGTCTAGCTGTGTGTCCTTCAGTGACTTCCTCACCTTCTCTGAGATAAACACGGGGATAGTCATCCCCACCTCATGGTGTGGTTATAAGGTCATGTGTGTAGGGCCCCCAATACTGTGTGTGCACACAGCAGACCCTCATCACGGCACCAAGGAGGGCTGTTGTCATTGCTGTCATTCTTGTTGTTGCTGATACTTGAGGGAAGAGAGACCCTCAAAGCTGTCTCTGAGGTCTCAAATGTCTCTGAAAAGAAGGATGGGATGCCTTCAAAAGGAATAAGAAACACAGAAGCTGCAACAAGCTTCAGGAGGGAAAGAAGAGCTCAGCTGAGCAAAGATTGTCCTTTGCTTTAGCTGGAGCTCTGGAAGGTAACTGGACAGAAGTTTGGGATCAGGGAGTCACCTATAAAGGGGCAACGTTAACCCTATTAGGAGGACAAGCTGGGGGTAGATCGCAGCCAGAAGCACAGCTCTGCAGGCCACGTGCATGGCCTATGATCCCAGGTGGGCCACACTTTTTTTTTTCAGCCTGAATTGGCATTTTGCTGCAGAGTTAAGAGTCCCACCTCGTTCTGCATAAATCAGTGTGTGTGGCGAGAGAGAATGGGATGGGGTGAACATAACAAGCCTTTTCCCTACGCAGTTGCCTCAGGAGGCTTGGGAGGATGACCTAGGCTGGGGAATGTTGCAAATTCTTCTCTACATCCCCAGAAAGGAAAATGTTAACCAGCCCCTTCCTTGGACATTGTCTATCCCAGGGAACAGCAGAGGGTTTAAAGTGAAACCTCTGATGCTGGGAGGCCCCAAGTCCCTGGGAAAAGTCTGGTGGCCCTGGAACTAGGCCTTTGGTGGTGTGACAAGAAGGGCCCTGGACAAGAAGTCAGGAGGACAGAGTTCTGACATTTCTGCTCTGCTCCAAATGGAGGGGTGACCTTGGCCCAGTCATTTACTTCTCTGGGTATCAATTATTTTCCTCTTATAATTTCTAGGTTGGACTAGAATCTTAATAACTAAATCATATAATTCCTTTCAATAATAAAAAGAAAATCATACAATTCCTTCCCATCCCCAACCCTGGTCATAATGGTGGTGGCTTACTTAGGAAGTGGTTTCTAAACCAGGGTGAAAAGCCCTAATGTCATTCTTATATCTCTCTTCATATCCTCTGGTAGAAAATTGCCAAATCTGTTCTTGTCCTAATGATTTAATGGTTGATGATGAATTAGAAGGAACTTGCCATTTTAGTACAGAGTACAGAAACTCTGAAATTCTGCAATTATATAGTTAACTCTGTTATTTTCAAATTCTGCTACGCACTACATGCATTGGTACATGTTTTTTAGCAATCAGTCAATGGTTATTTAAAGCCCACTATAAGCCTGAAATGACTTTGGGCCCATTTCAAATAAAAAAGAATCCGTCACAACACAGAAACTGAAATTTTTCATGCTGCAGGGGATTTTAGAGATGATCTATTCTCCAACCCCATTCAGGTTACAAATGAGGGAACTGAAGTCCAGGGAAGTTAAATGTTCTGCCTAAGATCACAGAGCAAATTGAAGTCAGGACCAGGGGCAGAACTCAGTTCAATGAAGTATGACTTAGAGTCATAACTCAGAGGAGATAAGGCAGAATTCATGCAATGCTTACACAATGGTTGGACAGTGGTTCTCAGACATTAGTGTATGCCAGAATCCCATGACATGCTTGGAAAATGCAGCTTCTCAAGCCTCCAACCCAGAGTGTTGATTCAGTAGGACTCAAGTGAGGTCCAAGAAAGGGCATTTAACAAGCTCCCCAGTTCATTCGATAGAGGATCCTCAAGGGCAAGTTTCAAGAAAAATATTGACTTCAGTTGGCATATTATGTCCTTAGTGAAGTTCAAATGGGTCAGTTAAGTCCAACTGATGCCGACCACAGTGGGCCCCAACCACAGACACGGGGCAACATGCCTGTCCCCTGTAACAAGGATGAACTCTGGTGCCAATCAAGGACCCTTGGCATTGGTCAGTACCCTTGTCCAGGCTTGACAAGCCATAGGTCCAGATCTCAGGCTGGTGGGGACATACTTGCTGGCTCTTCCAGACCCTGAGATGGGCTCTCACATTTTCTTAGGTTTATACCTTGTCAGATTCAAGATGAACACCCAGAAGAGAATGGACCTTTCCACTTATTTATAACACAGCTTCAATGGCACTTGGAGTGCCACTGAAGGTAATTAATGAACCCTCAGACTCACTTTTTTGCACATGTGCATCAAGATTACCTGAGTTTTAGGTGAGTGTGTGCACTTTTTTGTTTTTAAAAGTGAGTCTATTTATTAGCTATTTATATTACTTAAATTCTGTGTTGCTGTAACAGAAACCAAGCTTAGGAAACCTAGCTCGAGCAAAAAATGAGGAATTAATAATATGGGTGTCTTGGAGAACCACAGCCAGGAATGTTCCTAGGCCTCAGAAAAATACTGGAACCAGTTACCAGTCAATGAAAATGGAAGCAGAAAGCTGATAGTAATCCCTTGCATCTCTTGCCTTGTCAGACTTCTCTGTTTTGTTCACCTCCCTCCATAGCCTGCTAAATATGGTCCATGCGATATTCCATAGCCAAGCCACAGCTTCCCATAATGCTCACCCAGAGATAACCACTGGGAGCATTTTAGAATACGTCCCTTTAGGGTTTTCTCATGCAAAAATGTATACTTTTAAACAAAATTAGGATTGTATATTATATATTCTTCCATAACTGATTTGCTGTACCTATCAATAAATGTACCACAAACATATTTCCATTTCATCATCTATTTTTCTGCATGCTCATTTTTAATAGCTGACTAGTATTCTACCATATGGGTGTTCAGTAGACTCTCTCATATCCAACTTTTAACTTACAACGTACCCCAGGCCATTTATTTTAGATTAAGAAATATTTACCAGTATAGAGAAAAGACTTTGGCATCATTAAAGTTTTCTCCCTTAATATTTTACAGTTGTTCACTATCACCTAACTCAACAGCATTATTATTATTATTATTTTTTTGGCAGCTCAACCTTATCCAGCCTTTCTAAAATATCCAATACAGTTTTTTTGTTTTAAATATAAATCTCTCTTTTGTCATTGCATTGGTGTACATCTTATTGAATTAAATTACATAATTACAATAAAAGCTATAGCAGCAAACACAGGTTTGGGAACAAACACAACTGATTCCTGATGTGCACAGAGCTCACCTGGTGGGAGTGTAAGTGTGTGGCTTAGCTAAAGAGAGCTACCAGCTGTGAACACTCAGCATTCTGGGGCATTAGACAATACGTATATATAAAGAATAGAGAGTGATGGTTAATCCAGGGGGCTATGTAGATCTTAAAGAATACTTCTACTATACAGGAATTTATTTAACCAATTTCCTATGCTGGGTATCTAAAGGTTCTTTTCTTTCTCACTGTTAAAATATCCACGAAGATAATTCTTCTGGGCACTTTCATAATGATTCCTGGAATTGGAACTACTGGGTAAAATCACATACATTTTAAAGAATTTAAATACACATTTTCAACTTGTTCCCCAAAAGGTTTCCCTGGACTTGCTATTTTAAAACACAATTTAAAATAATAAGAGACCTTTCAGCAGGGAGTCTAATTAAGCACCCACCTTCGTTTTTCTGCATGTGGCAGGAATTTAAGTCTGATCCTTTATCCTCAAACAATGACTTCACCTCTTCCAAGATATGGCAGAAAAAGGCCTTCCCTTTGTTTTCTGTGACAACAGCAACAGTTCCCACAAATGAAATTTATTTTTCACCTAGTAATTCAACCCATTTGGTTTTAGGATGTGGCCAGGCAAAATGAGCCAAAAATGCAAGATTAAGGCAACTTGATTTTTAGGCTGTGTATAAAGTTGAGCTTTGGGTTTGGCCGACACAAACAGTTTCCATGGTTTGGGAGTTTTTGTTGTAGCAACAAGTTCCTTGAGCAGCAGTCTGTAAAATGCAATGTGAGGAACATTTTGAACTCAGAGAGTAAAAGGACCAGATCAGGTGGTGTCTTGGACGGGTTCTCTGGAATTCCCATCCTACCCCAAGGCCAAAAGGCCAAAAGTAAAACAGTCATCAATCTCTCTGAAGAGTTTTTCCATTGTTTGGAACTTCCCAGTGGGAGCATTCAACTTGCTAATGTCAGCAGGGCTTGAATGGGGGACACTGGCCGAGGTACATGACTCAGATGATACGAAATCACTATATTACGGCAAATTTGAAGCAACTGCTCTCCTCTGAATTTGGGATGGAGAGGTGGGTGTCTGAGGGGGCCTGACTTGTTCCTCCCAAGGCCGTTTGTCAGCGGAGATCATGGGTGCGTGAGGCTTGGGGATGGATGATGGAGGACAGGCTGAAAGGAGGGAGGTTAGAGAAAGTGCTGAAGATGAGGCAGGAACACATGGCCCAGCCAGGTCACCCATCTCAAGAGCTGAGCAATGTCAAGAACCAAGGAACTAGGTCAAAATGAGGGCTTTTGAGTAACCAGGAAAGTCGGTGGGCCAGTGGGATGAGGTCTGGGCAAATTCTGCTGAGAGGAGATGGCACTGCCCATTGAGGGCTTTTCTATAGGTTTGACAGACCCTGGGTGGGTAAATGTGCTCATTTACAAAGGGGGGTTGTGAAATGGGCCTCAATGGCCTTGAAAAGAATACCTGCAAATGGCGTAGGAGAGTTGGGGAATTTTTTAAACTCCAAGATTCGAAAGAGACGACAGAACAGGAGAGTCAGAGGGACCTATTTCTGGGAAGGAAATCATTCCTCATACCCACTGGTCAGAGGAATTAGAAGGTTCCCTGAATCCCTTTTCAATCTCTTTCCCGATTGCTTGTAAAAGCTTGAAATACCCTAATAGAAATTCAGTGTTTTGAGGAACATGTAATATCTGAAAGTAGTTTTTAAAGTGAAAGATACAAAATAGATAAATAAAACATGTATAAGATAAAATGAATAATGAAAAGTAGTTTACCATTGTCTTTAAAGTCCTTTGCAGGCTCTTCCTTCTCAGAGAAAACTGTTACCCTGATTTTCACGTTGATCATCGCCTTGCTTTTGCTTAAGATTTTACCTTTTATATATATATATACATATATATATATATTTAAAATTTATTTATTTATTTTTTGGCTGCATCGAGTCTTAGTTGCAGCACGCAGGCTCCTCGTTGCAGCGCGTGGACTTCTCTCTAGTTGTGGCATGCAGGCTCATTAGTTGTGGCACTTGGGTCCAGCTGCCCCGTGGCATGTGGGATCTTAGTTCCCTGACCAGGGATTGAACCGATGTCCCCTGCATTGCAAGACAGATTCTTAACCACTGGACCACCAGGGAAGTCCCAGATTTTACCTTTTATATTTAAACATATTGTTTGGTTTTACCTATATTTGAACTTTATATACGTGGAATCATACTATGTTCTGCAACTTAAAAAAAAAAAATCAGTGGTATATCTTGGGATTCATCCATGTTCTTGGTGTGTCTGTAGTTCTTTTGTCTCATTGGTACATGTAATTGTATTGAATGAGTATGCCACAATTTAAATTTTATTCTACAATTGATGGACATTTATATTGTTTCTAGATTTTTGCTACCACTAAACAGTGCTGCTATGAATATTCTTGCATGGGTCTTCTGGTGCATATGTGCAGGAGTTTCTCTAGGTTTATTCCTAGGAGAGAAGATGTAGAATTGTAGGGCTCGTGCATCTTCAAATTTATTAGAAAATGTCAAATTATTTTCCAAAGTGGTTGCCCCAATTTAAATTTCCATCAGTGCTGTATTAGTGTGAAAATCGTAACCAATACTTGCTATTTTTCAGAATTTTTAATTTCTTGCTTTTCTGGTAGGCATGAAATGCTATTATAATTGTACCATTCATCTGCAGCTTTCTTACTGCTACTAAGTTGATATTTTCATGTTTATTGATATATTTTCTCTTTTGTAATGTCTGTTCAAGCTTTGGCCATTTTCTTTTTTTATTTGTAGAATCTCTTTATATATTCTGAATATTAAACATTGGTCTGTTGTGTATGGTGCAAATGTCTTCTCCCAGTTGGTGGTTTATCCTTTTACTCTCTTTATGATGTCCTTCAATGTACAGAAGTACTTAATTTTCATATAGTTGTTGTTTGCAAAGTCTTTCCTTTATGGTTTGTGCTTTTAAGCCTTATTTTAGAAAATGTTTCCTTATCTCATGGTCATAAAGATATTCTATTTTTTTTTTCCTTCAAATGTTAAAATGTTGCCATTCTCTCTTAAGTCTCTAATTCACCTGGGATTGATTATCACATAAGCTGTGAGGAAGAGATCCAATTTGATCAGTTTTCCTTATGGATAACCAGTTGTTCCTATACCATTTTAAAAAAAGTTCATCCTTCCTTTACTGTTCTGTCATCTCTCTCTGCCATAAACCACATGTGTGTTCTGTTCCATTTTATCCCTTACTAATACTCTATTGTTTGCACTGAGGTAGCTGTATAATAATTCTTGACATGCGATTAGGTAAATTTTTCCACTCCCACCAATTTTTTACCAAGATACTCCTCACTGCTTTTAGTTCTTTGTACTTCCATATGTATTTTACTCACAGCTTGTATAGTTATATATCTATCCACATACATACAAAAGGGAAAATTAAAAATATATCTCTTGGGATTTTGATTTGCTTTGCATTGTATTTATAGATTTTAGGAGAACTGGCAACTTTACAATACTGAGTTAACCAATTCATAACATGATCTAATGCTATATTTATTTTTTATCTTTGAAATAATATTTTTTAACTTTCTCTATGAAGGCCTTGCATATTTTTTGCTAGATATATAGCTCTATATACTTCTATCAATTTTTTAATTGAAGTATAGTTGATTTACAGTGTTGTGTTAATTTCTGCTGTACAAAAAAGTGATTCAGTTATACATATATATATATTATTTTTTTAATATTCTTTTCATTATGGTTTATCATAGGATATTGAATACAATTCTCTGGGCTATACAGTAGGACCTTGTTGTTTATCCATTCTATATGTAAAAGCTTACATCTGCTAACCCTAACCTCCCACTCCATCCCTCCTTCAACCCCCTCCCCTTTGGCAATCACCAGTCTGTTCTCTATGTCCGTGATTCTGTTTCTGTTTCATAGATAGGTTCGTTTGTGTCATATTTTAGATTCCACATGTAAGTGATATCATATGGTATTTGTCTTTCTCTTTCTGACTAACATCACTTAGTATGATAATCTCTAGTTTTAAATGGCATTATTTTGTCCTTTTTTATGGCTGAGTAGTATTCCATTGTATATATGTACCACATCTTCTTCATCCATTCATTTGTTGATGGACATTTAGGTTGTTTCCATGTCTTGGCTATTGTGAATAGTGCTGCTATGAACATAGGGGTGCTTGTATCTTTTTGAATTATAGTTTTGTCTGGATATATGGCCAGGAGTGGGATGGCTGCATCATATGGTAATTCTATTTTTGGTTTTCTGAGGAACCTCCATACTGTTTTCCACAGTGGCTATATGAACTTACATTCCCAACAGTGTAGGGGGGTTCCCTTTTCTCCACACCCTCTCCAGCATTTGTTATTTGTAGACTTTTTAATGATGGCCATTTTGACTGGTGTGAGGTGGTACCTCACTGTAGTTTTGATTTGCATTTCTCTAATAATTCGTGATGTTGAGCATCTTTTCATGTGCCTATTGGCCATCTGTATGTCTTCTTTGGAGAAATGTCTATTTAAGTCTTCTGTCCTTTTTTTGATTGGGTTGTTTGTTTTTTTGTTGTTGAGTTGTATGAGCTGTTTGTATATTTTGGAATTAAGCCCTTGTTGGTTGCATCATTTGCAGATATTTTCTCCCATTCTGTAGGCTGTCTTTTCGTTTTGTTTATGGTTTCCTTTGTTGTGCAAAAGCTTGTAAGGTTGATTAGGTCCCATTTGTTTATTTTTGTTTTTATTTCTATTGCCTTGGGAGATTGACTTAAGAAAACATTGGTGTGATTTATGTCTGAGAATGTTTTGCCTATGATCTCTTCTGGGAGTTTTATGGTGTCATGTCTTCTGTTTAAGTCTTTAAGCCATTTTGAATTTATTTTTGTGTATGTTGAGAGGGTGTGTTCTAACTTCATTGATTTACATGCAGCTGTCCAACTTTCCCAACACCATTTGCTGAAGAGACTGTCTTTTTCCCATTGCATATTCTTGCCTCCTTTGTTGAAGACTGATTGACTTAAATAGGTGTGTGGGTTTGTTTCTGGGCTCTCTGTTCTGTTCCATTGATCCATATGTCTGTTTTTGTGCCAGTACAACACTGTTTTGATTACTGTAGCTTTGTAGTATTGTCTGAAGTCTGGGAGGGTTACGCCTCCTGCTTTGTTCTTTTTCTTTAGGATTGCTTTGGCAATTCTGAGTCTATTATGGTTCCATATGAACTTTAGAATTATTTGGTCTACTTCTGTGAAAAATATCGTGGGTAGTTTGATAGGGATCACATTAAATCTGTAGATTGCTTTGGGTAGTATGGCTATTTTAACAATATTAATTCTTCCAATCCAAGATACAGCTCTGTATTTTTAATGCTATTGTAAAGCAGCATTTTTAAGATCATGCTTCAGAATTCTTTGTTCATATATTATATATCTAAAATTGTAAGCCTGAACATAGAGCACATGTGAGAGATGATGTTGATTTGAACTAAGGTGGGGGAGGTAAAGATGGAGGTGGTGAAATGGTGCACATATATTAAAGATCAAGTCATCAGGGTTTGTTGATATAGTAATACAGTGTGATATTGATAGCTTCTATATATTTGTATGTATATGGGGAATTTTTTCTAAGAGCTCATATTTTGAAAACTTTATCTTTGGCAATATTTTGTACTTGGGTCAAAAATGATTTCCATCAGAGAAAATTTTCTCTTGCTTCGGCCAAGATTCTGGGCAACTACTGACCCCAAAACACTTTAAACCAAATATTCATGTTGAGGAGTTTTGGATGGCCTAGGTAGCATGAAGCCACATGAAATCTGGCTTGTGGTTAAGAATACTTAAGGGAGACTTTTTCTCCTTTCTACCCTCCCCACAGTTTGAGAGAGGTACTTTTCCTTACATTACCCAGGGATGGGGGCTGGATTATTTCTAGTCCACCTCTTAAGTGAGTATGTAGTCCTGTGAACCCCAGGTTCAATGGACATGTCTTATTAGGCTCCCCACTGTCTGTGTACTATTTTCTCCCTGAACCCTTTGCAGCATGAAAACTGAAACAGTTTTACTGGGGTTTGGCAAATCCCTGAGAGCAAAAGCCAACCTAACTGCTCTGCTTACACTTGTGGCTTCTTGCTTTAAATTTAGGTTTTTTGGCCTCAGACGATGCCTTCCTTTCTGGACAGCTCATCAACAAATTTAAAAGATGCTAAAAGACATTTTATCCAGGATTTCTACTTGTTTCCAGTGATAGAATTGACTAGGGTCTCTAGCCCACCATGCTGTCAGAAATGATACTGACTTCGCTCCTTTAAGTTGAGGCTTTGGTTCTTGTTAAAATGCAAATATCCATGTTTGAGATAGCATGTTAAAGCAGTGTTTCTCACAGTGTCATCTTAAAACTAATTCCTTAAAAATCATCTGGCATGCTTGTTAAATGCTGATCATGGGTCACATTGCAAACTTCCTGATATAAACCTTTGGATAGAAAGAGGACAAATTTTTATTAAGCGTTTCAGTGGAGAATAACATGGTTATCTGTTATGCCTTTGTAAAAATTAGTTTCAGGATCCTTTTCTGAAACAAGTTTTCACAACAAAAATGCTTAGGAATATCTGATATCTGTAGGAAAAACCGCTTCCTGATATTGAAATGAAAGAAATTGCTTTTCTCTGTAAGGAATCCAGCATTCACTGATTCCATTTCCCTGACTGCTCTAGTGGGAGTGCTGCCAACCATTCTCACGTATACCTATAGGTTATATACTCTCAAAGCCAGTGGTTGACTTGTTTTACTGTATTTTCTTAAGACCATCCAAGGAAATGTGAAGGAGTCTCAGTTTTCAGTCACATTTAGAGAGAAACCATGGAGCCTCAGAAATGTTAAATACCTCCTCCTTCTAGAAAGAGGAAAAAAGAAAAACCTTTACACTTTCTTATAAAAATATGTTTGAGCATAACTCCAATTATTCTCTTAGGAGAAATTCTTTGTAATGGATTTACTAGGTTGCAAAGTATACATATTTTAAGACTCCCCATCCCCTAATAAAAATAGCTTTATTATCTTGATTATAAAAAAAAAAAAACGCTGGAATAAGCTCACTGTTAGATATCTACAGGCACTTCAGAAAGATTTAAGAAGAAATTAAAATTACCTCAACCTGCCACCCAGGGAAAACCATGGCTAAACATGTTCATATATTATATATCTTGTTAGATTTTTTTCTTATGCGTACAATATTTTATTTTCAAAAACAGAATAATCCTGTTTATAATCTGATATTTTAAATCAATGTTATATTGTGAATCTCTTCCCATGTCTGTAAATGTGAGTTTTGGAAAATTGCATCGTATTTTGCAGGTGTCCTGCACAACATGCTTAGCATCTAGCAGAACGCCTGATACTAGCAACAAATACTTGTAATTCAGCTTGCCATGCTTGTAACTCCTCCTGGGCAGTCGACTCCTATCTTTGCAGAAAGGGCAGCCATTAGGCATCCACATTTTATACCATTTGTTCCCTCCTCTCCTCAGTCTTTGCCGGTTGGATGAGAGGTCCGTAGAGGCCCCAGAGAATCCACAGGCTGGCCAGGAGGCCTAAGGTGTAGTCTCATAAGCAAAGGATGAGCTAGCTAATGAGATTCCATTTCCTAAGAATTTAAATTCAGAAATACTCAGAAGAAGAGACAGCACAGCAGGAGCAGAATGGAAGAGTCATCTTATAGTGCAAGAATGGAGAGGTCATAAAGGACCAAGCTTAGGACACATTCACAAAAAGGCAGAAACTGTGAGGTGAAGATAAGATATGGAGAGAGAGGAAGGCAGTTGGAAGAGTTCAGGAAGAAGCAGTCAGTGGAGGGTAGCTGAGTCAGTTCACGGTGGAGCACTAGAGCGAAATCTGCATCCTCAGTCTGCGGGTCCCTCCGTTGGGTCACCTCCCACTTAGACTGGGTGTGGCCCACTCTTATAGTGGCTCCTATTGTTTGATTTCTGTTTGATCCCATCTCCCTAGGACTCCAGGTAGTCTTACAATCCCATCCACTAATTCATCCACCCGTAGACTGAAGTTTCAGTGAGTTTCTGCTCCCTGAAGGCTAAAGAATATAAATAACAGTTATTTTGATCGTTTAGACACAACAGTTACTTAAGGGAGTGGATTTTTGGTTTTAGGTTTATAGTTTTTTCTATGTGTGCCTGTGTGTGTGAAGTTTTTGTTTAATTTCTAATTTCATCACAATATGATTAGGAGGTTTTCTTTGTGGTTGAGAATAGTATACATTTCTGCATATGCTAAAGGAATATGCATCCTCAATTTGAAGGTACAATATTTTATTTTATTCATTTATTTAAAAATTTTTTTCCATTTTTTAAAAAAAATTATTTTATATGAGTGTAGCTGATTAACAATGTTGTGTTAGTTTCAGGTGTACAGTAGAGTGATTCAGTTATACATATACATGTATCTGTTCTTTTTCAAATTCTTTTCCCATTTAGGTTATTACAGGGTATTGAGCAGAGTTCCTTGTGCTATACAGTAGGTCCTTGTTGGTTATCTATTTTAAATGTAGAGGTATGTAGATGTCAGTCCCAAACTTCCAATCTATCCCTCCCCTGCCCCCCATAACCATAAGTTTGTTCTCTAAGTCTGTGAGTCTGTTTCTGTTTTGTAAATAAGTTCGTTTGTATCATTGTTTTTTTAGATTCTGCACATAAGTGATCTCATATGATATATGTCTTTCTCTGTCTGACTTACTTCACTTAGTATGATAATCTCCAGGTCCATCCATTTTGCTGCAAATGGCATTATTTTATTATTTTTTATGGCTGAATAGTATGCCATTGTATATATATATATACCACATCTTCTCTATCCATTCATCTGTTGATGGAAATTTAGGTTTCTTCCATGTCTTGGCTATTGTAAACACTGCTTCAATGAACATTGGGGTGCATGTATCTTTCCGAATTATGGTTTTCTCCAGATATATGCCCAGGAGTGGGATTGCTGGATGATATGGTAGCTCTATTTTTAGTTTTTTAAGGAACCCCCATACTGTTTTCCGTAGTGGCTGTACCAATTTACATTCCCACCAACAGTGTACAAGGGTTCCCTTTTCTCCACACTTTCTTCAGCATTTATTGTTTGTAGACTTTTTGATGATAGCCATTCTGACTGCTGTGAGGTGATATCTCATTGTAGTTTTGATTTGCATTATTTGCATTTCTCTAATAATTAGCAATGTTGAGCATCTTTTCATGTGCCTCTTGGCCATCTGTATGTCTTCTTTGGAGAAATGTCTATTTAGGTCTTCTACCTATTTTTTGATTGGGTTTTTTGTGTTTTTGATATTGAGCTGCATGACCTGTTTGTAAATTTTGGAGATTAGTCCCTTGTCAGTTGCATTGTTTGCAAATATTTTCTCCCATTCTGTGGGTTGTCTTTTCATTTTGTTTATGGTTTCCTTTGCTGTGCAAAAACTTTTGAGTTTAATTAGGTTCCATTTGTTTATTTTGGTTTTTGTTTCCATTACTCTAGGAGATGGATCCAAAAAATGTTGCAGCAATTTATGTCAAAAAGCATCCTGCCTATATTTTTCTCTATGGGTTTTATAGTATCTGGTCTTACATTTAGGTCTTTAATCTATTTTGAATTTATTTTTGTGTATGGTGTTAAAGAATGTTCTAATTTCATTTTTTTACATGTAGCTGTCCAGTTTTCCCAGCACCATTTATTGAAGAGACTATCTTTTCTCCATTGTATATCATTGCCTCCTTTGTCATAGATTAATTGACCATAGGTGTGTGGGTTTATTTCTGGGTTTTCTATCCTGTTCCATTGATCTTTATTTCTGTTTTTGTGCCAGTACTATACTGTTTTGATTACTGTAACTTTGTAGTATAGTCTGAAGTCAGGGAGCCTGATTCCTCCAGCTCTGCTTTTCTTTCTCAAGATTGCTTTGGCTATTTGGGGTCTTCTGTGTCTCCATACAAATTTCAAGATTTTTTTGTTCTAGTTCTGTGAAAAATGCCATTGGTAATTTGATAGGGATTGCATTGAATCTGTAGATTGCCTTGGGTACTATAGTCATTTTGACAATATTGATTCTTCTGATCCAAGAACATGGTATCCCTTTCCATCTGTTTGTGTCATCTTCGATTTCTTTCATCAGCATCTTATAGTTTTCTGAGTACAGGCTTTTGCCCTCTTAGGGAGGTTTATTCCTAGGTATTTTATTCTTTTTGATGTGATGATAAATGGGATTGTTACTTTAATTTCTCTTTCTGATTTTTTGTTGTTAATGTATAGAAATGCAACAGATTTCTTTGTATTTATTTTATATCCTGCAACTTTAAAGGTACAATATTTTAAATTAACTTCATGAGATATATTTTTAAAATACTCTGTCTTTATTTTGGTTTTCTAATCAGTACCTAAAAAGTAGTCTGTTAAAGTCTTCACTACTATACTGTTTCTGCCCATATTTTCTTCTTATATTTCCAATTGTCACTTTATATAATTTGATGTAGTATTTCATTTCCTTAAGTGCTTTTTCTATTTAATGTCAGTTGCCTTGATACCTTTTGTCTGATGTTAATATGACCACCTTGCTTTCTTTTTCTGTGCAGTGTTTGGTATGTCTTTAGTCATCCTTGTATTTTAACTTTTCCATATCACATTTTTTCATTGTTTCTCTTATCAAAAGTATAGAGATCCTGTTGATATTTTTGTTTGCACCTATGTGAACGTCTCTGGAATTAATAGGATGAGTTCAGACACTGTGTAGCCATCCCCAAGCCCATTTGATCTTCTTCCTGGGTCCACAGTTTCCTTTGGTGCTGAGTATGGGTGTGTGACTGAGTTCTGGCTAACAGAATATGGTAAAGGTGAAATGCATGATCCTTTTGCTTTTTCCGTTCTGCACGGCAATGCCCAAGTCCATCTTGTAAACCACAGGTGAAATGGCAGTCTCTATTAATCTGAGTCCCTGAATATCTGCATGGGGCAGAGCCCCTCTACTGCCAAGTGGACTATTGTAAGAGAGAAATAAACTTGTATTATGTAAAGCCACTCAGCTTCTAATATCATGGCAGCTAGTGTGAACTAATGCAAGAAATGGTAAAGAAAGTGGGTGCTACCATAACAACAAAACTAAAACACAGAATACTGTCTTAACAGTTGAGGAGTGGACAATAAGGAAACTGATATTGAAAGCTAGAGGATGGAGACTCATTCGCAATGACAAAACATTTGGGAAAATTTTTGTCAGTGAGACCATGTAAAGTAGATAAAATGCCTAATAAGCCCATAGTTCTATGGGAAGAAATTGAATAAAAGAATGTTAGTGCTGTATTCTAGCTGAGAGTGGCTACATTTTGCAAGGTTTTAAGAGCAAGAGCTCAAGAAAGAACTGCCTGGCTCAAAAGCAGAAAAGAAAGAAACTAGAGAGAGTCCAGAAATTTGGGGCTTTTCAAGTAGGAAAAGTTGACGGTCTTTAGAGCCCAAAGGGCAGGAAACTAGTTTGAAAGAAGATTTTGAGAAGTTAAAGCCCTTCAAGACTCAGTCCCAAGGCAAAGAATTCATTAAGGGTGTGGTATTCCCTCCCCAAATAGCCACCATTAAATTGAGAAAAAGTGGAAAGGAGTTGAGTGAGAAAAAAAATAGATTTGAGAGTTATGTCTAGGAAGGAAATTTGGGTGTGGTTATTGACACACAGAGCTTGCTGGAAGCAAGTAAATTAGAAGCTATTAAGGGTTTGGAGAGAATTAGATAGCCAAATAACCATAAGAACCTGAATGTCATTAGAAACCTCTCTGACTAGAGTGGATGGTGGATGGAGGTGACACATGCGATCATGATACAGCAGCCAAAGACTGCTTTATAGTGGCCAAAGTGGCCAGTTCCAGTTGGGACTCTTTCCAGGCAGTTTCTACTCTGTTTCATAAAGCTGCTGTACAAGAAGCCAAGTTCTGAAGATCGTTTGCCTTTCTGCCTCCACCTCCTGCCCACACATCAGAGAGTCCCACAGCACTAGGAAGCAGCCCAGGCCTGCAGGCTTTCTCTTTGCTCTGGCTGCACTCAGCCCCAGGCCTTCTGTGTAGGTCCTAAAGAATGCTGCTGATCTGCAACAAGAAACAGGTTTCAAGGGAGCCAGCCTCATCCATCCTACAGCTGTCTTTCACCCCCAGCCAAACTTAGGAGTGTGACTAAGGTTCCCTGAGGCTCCCTTCACTTCTTTCTTTTTCTTTTTAATTTTTAACAGCTTTCTTGAGATCTAATTCACACACTATACAATTCACCCAAAGTATACAATTCAATGATGTTTAGTATATTCACAGAAATGTGCAACCACCACCACTGCAGATTTTAGAACATTTTCATCACCTCAAAAAGAAACACGTACCCTTTGGCTATCACCCCCTATTCCCCCCTCCCTGCTCCGCAACGTCTAAGCAACCACTAATCTACTTTCTCTCTCTATGGACTTCCTGATTCTGGACTTTCATATGAATCGAATCATATAGTATGTGGCTTCTTTCACTTAGCATAATGTTTTTAAGGTTCATCCATGCTTACTTTAGCATGTATCAATACTTCATTTCTTTTATGGACAAATAATATTCCATCATATGAATATATCACATTTTGTTTATCCATTTGTCTGCTGGTGGGCACTTGGGTTGTTTCCACCTTTTGGCTATTATGAATAATGCTGCCGTGAACATTTGGGTACAAGTTCCCTTTGCTTATTTCTGGAAAATTCCTGTTCTTTTCAAGGAGGAAATTTCCACATTACCACTTAGGGCTTTCCTTTAATTTGCTTCCCTCTTCAATCCATGAGGAATTCCTGGGGGCTCCAATCAAGATGGTGGAATAGAAGGACGTGGAGCTCACCTCCTCCCACAGATATATTAGGAATCCCTTGAAGTCCTGGCATATTGATGGTAATCTTTCCTGTTTCCAGGGCTGCTGTGGGTTTTCCCCTATTTTAATATTCTTTTGATAATTTTAGTCATGATCTGGAAGGGAAGGATTTTGCTCACTTTGCTTTTTTTTTTGATAAATTTATTTTATTTATTTATTTATTTTTGGCTGCATTGGGTCTTTGTTGCTGCGCGTGGACTTTAGTTGCGGCGAGCGGGGGCTACTCTTTGTTGCGGTGTGCGGGCTTCTCATTGCAGTGGCTTCTCTTGTTGCGGAGTACGGGCTCTAGACGCCCCGGCTTCAGTAGTTGTGGCATGCGGCTCAGTAGCTGTGGCTCGCGGGCTCTAGAGTGCAGGCTCAGTAGTTGCGGCACACGGGCTTAGTTGCTCTGCGGCACGTGGGATCTTCCCCGACCAGGGCTCGAACCTGTGTCCCCTGCATTGGCAGGCGGATTCTTAACCACTGCACCACCAGGTAAGTCTGCTAGCTTTGCTTTAAGTACCTCTGTTACTGAAGTCTATTCTTGTACCCTTAACAAGAGGATATTGAATATAAGTTAACTGTTTTTTTTAATGACTCAAATTCATCACCATAAACCTGAACTATTCACTGAATTAATTAAGGGTCCACTGATATACATAATTCTGTTTATTTCATGAAATGGCCTTAGAAAACGTATTTTCCCGTACTTATTATCATCTTGAGAGCAGCAGTACTAATAATTTATTGAGCACTCAGTATATAGTGAGCCAAGGATGGCAAATGGTAGGTAGAGAATGATATTTATATATTTTAAATCTTATATGCTATAATTAGGACAAAAATTACACCAATATAATCTATTGAAACTTTTAAAATAAACAAGTACATAGAAAAATGAATAATTACAAATAACAGTAAATTCTGCGAAGGGAATTAACAGGATGAGGTGAGAGAGGACAAGAGGGAGGAACCTACTCTATTAGAGTGTTCTGGGAAGAATTAGCCAAGGAGAATTTACCATTTAACCACGTATTGCAATAAAATTGATTAGTAAGATTTTAAAAAATGTTCTAAATCTGAATCTTTTCATTTAATATCTGGGCAATACTTCGATGATGAAGTGAAGTTAATCAGGCAATCAGTTTTCAGTTTTGCACTTCTGGAGAAAAGGTTTTCTCAAAGCTGAATTTGGTAGATCCTGACCTCTGGGTAAGCAGGTCTTCCTGCTGTGCAGGTGGTGGTCATTAGCGCTGTTCACAAATCTTCCCCTCCAGGAACGTGGCGGGATTGTGCTTCCCTGCCCCTTTGAAGTTGGGCGTGGCCACATGATTTGCCTTGACCAATGAAATTTGAGTAGAAGTGATGTGCGTCACTTCCGTGAGGAAGCATTACGAGCACCCAATTCCCGTGGTTCTTTTCCCAGCCCTGGGTGAAGAGGGAACCTTCCTCAGCTTTGCTATCTGAGTGAGGATGGCAAGGAGAGCCCTCTGCCAGCCTGCTTCCGACCTGCCGTGTGAGCAACCTAGAATCCCTTGCTGTGCTAGGCCACTGAGATTCTGGACTTGTTTAGCTTATTCCGATTCAGCACATGAGGCTCAGGATATGGTCACTTTATAAAATCAAGGTAAGTCCGCCCTTTCTAGGAGTTGCCTCCTGCCCCCTATCCTCAGAAGTTTCCAAGTTCCGGTATTTATGGGAGCTTCAGTGGCTCTTTCCTTACCTGGGTGCACCACGTGGCCGTCACCCTGTGAAGCAGCCTTGCACTGTAGCCCTCCTGGCCTGGAAGTCCACCTGCCATGGAGGGGCTTCTTCTCATCTCCACGGTAGCTCTTGTTGCATGTGGACCCTGAGTCTCAGCCTCTTTTGATTGGTGGTTTACTAGGACCAGAAGCATTTGCCCTGGAACAGAAACTGAGCTCCTGAGACGGCCCACCCTCCTCTCTTTTCCCTTCAGAGCAACTTTCCATCTTCTCCTTTTCACCCTTTAGTGGATACCCCTCGTGGGTGGTTACACTCCGTGTTCCAGACCCTTAGAGGAGAGCTCATCCTACTCCATCCTTTTTGAAGATTGTATAGAGTTTGTCCCCACCATCTCAGTGAATCAGAGAATGATTCTGGGAATAACCTTTTTTTCTTCCGAATCAGCAGTGAGGGATGGGTGGGTAGGGACGCCTGCTTCACCAGCTTCACCTGTTTATCTAACTTTGTCTTCCCTTTTTGTTCTTACTAACCACTTCTTAGAGTTTAGTAATAAGCTTACTCACATCTGGAGGACCAGGCTGCTACTCTGTGAAAAAATATATCTCGCACTCTCCTGTGGCTTGATACAGGAAAATTTACAAAGTGAAATGCATAATCCTTGAGTACAAAATGCTTACAACTTTGTTGGAGAAAGAACTTGTATATGTGAAATAATGCGTAAATGAAAGAATATTACATTTTAGCATTGAGTCTATATCAGTAAATTCTATGTCATATTGTTTAGACAGTTGAACAATTGGGCAGTAGTTGGTTAGGTGCAAACTGCATAGTGTTAGTTTTATTAAAAAGGTAAATAAGCCTTGCTGAGGTGTTGAAGGAAGAAATTGCTGCATTCTCTTTCCCATCCTCTGGGATGTGAAAGAACAATAAAACTACTGATTAGATTTTAGAAGAAATAGAGAAATAGAACATTTTGCTTCATTGGGTGACAGGATCTGTACTGAGACAAACCGCCCTAGTCCACATGTGGGTACAGACAGACCAAGCACTTTAGTGAAATTGTTTTCTCCAATTTCTGTAAGAACTACTAGGAGCATAGTGAAAGTGAAAAACTAAGAGCATAGTGGAAGTTCAGATCCTTGACCTTCACTGTATGGAAATTACAGCCTGTGCATCAGTGGAAAGGCAAAGGCAGCCATTTTTCTTAGCCTCCTAAGAAAATATATTCCAGAAAACATTCTGTCTTCTAAGGATATGTGACTCGTACACCCTCCTCTTCAGGGAGTCCCACAGCATCATGCTGTTGAACTCCTCCTCATGGCTTTGTTGTTATCAAAAGCAGTGTTCCAAAGATGAATTTCTCTTTCTCATTCTTGCAGATTTAAAAGTTTGCATGTGTTGTGTTGCTCTTTAGCAACAATCTGCAAAGCTTATGGGAAAAGAAAGTGTCTCCAAGAACAGGACAGAAAAGTGTGAGAAAAATAGCTGTCATCACACTCCTAGCCTTTCTGAGCCATTAATTTGGTTGTAGATTTCTCCAGAGCAACTCCCATCTCTATCCCTGTTAGAGTCACTCATGGGAGAACAAAAGGTCAGCATTTGCTGTGAACACATCATGCACTTTGACTTGGGCAGGACTAGCTTTCATACAAAACAGCTGAAATAGGGAATTGCAGTCCATGTTCTGCTCCGCCAGGGCCATCTGTATCCACTTCAGTCTGGGCAGCTTCTGCCCCAGCCCCTTCCTCCTTGTGTTTCCCGAGGCTCCATTTTTGGCTCTGGCTTGTGCCAAGCAGCACCGCCCATGCTTTTGTGCAATGGACATGATTTTGGTGCACTGGAGGCTGCTACTCAGTCTCATTACCTGTCCCAGCCTTGCTCCCTCTCTGATTATCTTTGCTTTTGAAATCCCTGCGTGAACTCCTGTTATTAGCTCTCTCTCCTCCACCACGTTGATTCTACTCCTCAGTTCACAGGTAGACTTGTGACCTCTGAGGACTCCTAGGACTGACCTTGCACACCCCAGGATCTTTTTGGTCCAGTTTCCATATCTTATGTGCCCAAGTAACTTCAATCCCTCCCCTTGGCCATCTCCTCCAAAGCACTGCTTCCCCTATCACCTCCATGCAGGTGATCTTCTCTTCTGAGCTCGTCCCATGTTTCCAGCGACTGCTTTGATATCTTCTTCCGCGTGCCCATTGGATGCTCATCTACAGTATTTCCCAAACTCGCCTTCCCTTTTCTAACTCCCGTGTTCCACCTCAGCATTACCCCTCTTTCAGCCACATAGCTCCTTCTTCCTAGAATGCATCCCCTCTCCCTGCCCCAGCCCCATTCTAGGAATGGCTCCTCGTCCTCTAGGCTCAGCGTCATGTCACCTGCACAGAGAATGTGCCCCAGACCACCCTGAGCAGAGCCCTCCTCTGGTCATCTCTCTCGTCACCCTGTTAACTTCCATCATAGCACTTATCACCACCTGTGATTATTTTTTCTTTTATTGTCTGTGATTTGATTTCCTGACTAGATTATAAGCTTCATAAGGCAGGACGTAAGTCTGTTCTGTTCAGCACTAAATACTCCAAGAGCAATGCCTGGCACATAGCAAGAGCATAATGAGTATGTGGTGGCTGGATGGAGGAATCTTCCTGCCCCCCCAGACCCTGAACTTCACAGGCACATTGACTTTCTCCTCTCCCTTGCTCTCCACATTGAATCTCAAGCTTGTTAACTCTCTTACTCAAAACCAGGTACTCCTTTCTGGATTATTATAATAGTCTTATAGTGGTCCATTATAGTCTTATAGTCTTATAGTGGTCCATTTTATCTATTCCCTCTGCTGTCTTTGTTGCTCATTACTGCCTGGTGACATTTCTTGAAATATTTGTCATAACCATTACTTTTCATGTTCAAAAATCTTCACTTCTCTTGCACCTTACCCTGACGTTAATGATGTCCCAATTTTCTTTTCCATCACATCTCCTCCCATGCCCTCTATCTAGTCAAGCTGCATCTGAGTTGCACTGTTCACACCTTGTCAACCTGCCTGTGTGCACATGTTTCTGTCATCTGTACCCTCCTCCACCTCCCCTTATCCATCGATAAGCCCCCACCCCCAGCCAGAGTTAGATCCTGCTCTCTCAGAATTCTCTGAAGATTTTTATCTATGTTCTTTAGTGACACATCACTTTCTACCTTGGACCGTGGCTATTTATGTATACACTGTTTTCCTAAGTGGGTTGCAAACACCTCAACAAAAAGGACTATATATATTTTTTACACTGTATTTACTCGGTGCCTAGAAAGTTTGATTTCAACAAATATTTGATGAATAAGTGCACAAGTGATATATAATCTCTAAGGGAGATAGACTACACAAGTAGGTTAAGAGATGCCAGGCACTGTCACATGTGAGAGTGGAACAAACAAGATTCCGTAGTTTAGGGCCATCATAGCTCTCCCCTCAAAGAGGATTCATCTACGGTGGAGACCTTTCTCTTGAGGTCCGAGGCTTCTTCTTCCCTTCCTCTTTGGATCCTGAACTGGCATTGCGGACCGTAGCTCAGAGGCCAGTGTCAGGGATGGAGTCTGAAGGCTGGCTTCACGTCTTCATGTTTCACCCCACTGTCTTAGCTTAGAGCTGACAGAGCAACATTTGGCTGAGATCAAAATGATCACAAGAAAATTAGATCTGCACTGGAATTAGCCTGATGGGAAATGGAACAGTTACCACTTTTTCTTTATCTTCCTTTTCATCTCTCCTTCTCAGACATGAGGGTCTAATTTCTAAATGATAAAACAGAATTTTATTTCTAATTAGAAAAGTTAAATTGTTGTTTTCTGAGACCTGGTTGGTTTTTTTTTTTTTTTTCCTTGAGGCTCAGGATCCTTTATTAGCAGAGCTTATAACAGGGTGGAAAACAAGTATATCTCATGTGCTAGTTCCAGCTGGTTGGTAGAGGCTTCCTGGAGTGCCATTTTTCTCAAACGATTTATCCTCTAGTATCCAAGTGTCATGATTTATTATTAATGTTTGTCATGGGTGCAGTAGGAGGGAGCAGAGCACATATGTTCTCCTATTTGGTCAGCATGTGATTACTGAGCCCTTGCTATATGCCAGGCACTTTGCTGATCACTGGGGATAAAGGTACAAAGAGAAAGGACTGATTCTGCTTCCTGTAGCTCACAGGCTTGTGAGGAAGGTAGACAAGTAAATTATGCAAGTGTGAAGAGTCTTGAGATAGGAGAAGTACATAACGCTTTGGGAGGATATGAAGAAGCTTAACCTTATAAAGTGGTATTATTATTATCTCCATTTTACTTATGAAAACTAATGTGTCCAGGGTCACACAGCCAATAAGTTGCAGAATTAGAATTTTTACCCAAAACAGTCTTCCTTCAAAGCTCCTGTTCCTGCGTTGTTATTGTGATTTTTCACTCATGAGATGTGAGAAGTGGTATATTAGAGTCAGTCTGTGTTCTCTCATGAGAGGTGATTGTATATTTTCAGAAATATTGCACATTAAAAAAAATTTTTTATTGGAGTAGAGTTGATTTACAATGTTGTGTTAGTTTCAGGTATACAGTAAAGAGAAATTTTGCATGTTTTCTTTTTTGTCATGTTGATCTTGAAATCAGTCAGTGTGGGAGCATTTACACTGTAGAAATTGGCCTCCACTACAAATCAAGCTTTTTTCTTCCCCAAAGAGCTGGTTGTTAAACATTTATCAGTGCACCACTGGATGTGCAATACTGCCACATTCTTCAAAAATTAGCAAAATATAGTTGGATTTTTTATAAAGATCCAGTGGATCTGAACTTTTAGTGGAATAGGAATCATTTGGGAAGGTTTGTTAAAAGGGATTTGGGTTCAGTAGGTCTGAACTGAGAGAAGAAATGTACATTTAAAATAAAATCCAAGGTGCTCAGATGTTGTCAGCAATGAGAACACACTCTAGGAAATACTTAACTTTTCAAGTAAGTATTTCCCCCCTTTTTTTTTTTCATATTAAAGGTGCCAGATGAACTCCCTAAGTCAGTGTTTCCAACTCTGGCTACACATAAGAATCACCTGGGGACCCAATATAAAATACCAATGCCAGGGCTCCACCCTAGACCCAATTAAATCAGGACCCTAATCGAGGAAATTATAACATGTGCCCGGTTGTATTTCAGAATTGCTATGGACAAGTTACTTCTCTGTGACTCCTGTTGCCCCCCTCCCAACTTTTGAACTTGAGTGTCTACCAATAATCATCTATCGCAATGTGATCATTGTATGTTGGATATAATGGGTAGACAGCTTGGCTCTTTAGCCAAGAGAGAATCACATCTGATTAGGCTTATCTGTACCTGGACATAATTTAGAAGATGAAATCCTGGATCTCCAATCTGAACCTGTTGCTGTAATGAGATGAAGCTCTTGGAGGTCATGGGCAGGAAGGAGTATATTTAGTATACTCTAGGAGGAATAGAAATAATTAGTAGTTGGAGGATGGACTGTTGTAGATTAAAGATGGCCATGAAGTCTTTGGTACTCCTCCTACTAAGAGGTGGGATCTATTTCCCCTCTCTGTGGGCCTTGCCTATGACTGCTTTACCAATAGAGAATGGCAGCAGCAACACTAGGCCAGTTATGGGCCTAATCTTGAAAAGGAATGGCAGTGTCCAGCAGTTTCATGAGCCCTGAGCTACCATGGAAGAAATCTGCCATGTAAGAAGACTGTGAGAGACTCCCTGAGATTACATGGGGAGAGAGACCAGGAGGCCCCAGACTCCCATTTGTTCCCATCAATGCGCCAAGCAATGAGTTAAGCCATCTTGCATCTTCCAAACCAATCCAGCTGCCAGCTAGAAACCAGCCAGAAATCCCAGTTGACACCCCATGGAGCAGAAGAATTGGCTGGTTGAGGCTTACTCAAATTTCTGTCCTTCAAAATTGTGAGATCTAATAAAATGGCTGTGGTTTTCAGCCACTAAGTTTTGTGGTAGTTTGTTACATAGCACTAGATAACCAGCACTTTCCCCCAGGTGATTCTAACGTGTAGCCTATCCATTCAGAAATAGTTCCACCTGGGTAACTACAATGATTTATCCCCCTAGCCCCTTATCCACATATTATCCAACATTTACTTCATTTTCCACCTAAGTAAATTACTTTTATGTGGCAAAAAGGCATCTCATGCATTTGGGGGAAATAATCCATAACATTCAATAAAGTGTCATGGATTTATAAAGAGGCCAAACACTGGAATATGAGTCAGGAAACCTTGACTTTATTCCCAGCTTGACATCACTAGCTCTTATGACCTTAGGCAAGTCGTATATCTTTTTCTAGTCTTATTTTTGCTGTTTATAAAATGAGGAAGTTAGACTACATTGTCTCTAAGATCCCTTTCACTCGCAGGATTTTTTGACAGTGTAATGATGTGTGGAATAGTAACTATCAGTGGGGAGAGATTATTTTCCCAAGAAACATGCAACTCATCAATCTACTCTTGATCACCACTGACTCAGTCTAGATTTATGCCCACTATCCAGGGGTGAAAAGCTTTGTGTCTACATCACTAGTACTTCTTCAGGCACTAGTACATACTCAGGCACACCTGAGTAAGTGTGCCCATTTTAAATGCAGAAAGTTCAAGAAGAAAGAAAAAAAATAAAGCACAACATCCATTCTGTCATCGCATAAAATTCTGTAGATGCTTTGTGCTCCATGTGATTATGCCAGGCCAAAGACACTGCACCATGGGCTCTTCCGGTGGAATGAGAGATACAGTAGTGAAATTCATGTAAGTCTGGATTTACAATTTGGCAACAAATCCCTCTGAGTCTTCAGAACTTATCTACCTCGCCTTAGTGACATGTTAAAAGCAGAAAGAAAGCATTCTTTGTGTGGAAAGCTGAAATATGCTCTGTCCTAAAACTATAAATATAGTCACTCACTCCTCCAGCTCCAATTAAGCCTTGCTGACCTTTTCCAAAGTGTTCTTTTTTTGGCCTCCATTAATGGCAGAGGATCTAACCCAATGCTGCTAACAATACACATTACAGTTGTCTGGAAAGCTGAAAAGTGGTAACTCCATGCAAATTGGAATCGTTTCTTCAGTTCCTTTATTTTTAAAATTCAGACATAACCTCATGTGGAAGTTCATGTATTCCTGGTAGTTAAAATTAAAGTCAAACTTTTCATATACCACAGGGAATCATCAAAAGAACCCCCACCTGCCCCAGTAAATCAAACCAAAGGGACTCCCCAGTAAGAATATTTCTCTCATCTTTTCCTCTGGACAGAAAGCAGCAGTACAAAACATGAACTGCATGGGTGGCAGTTGCTAGAATGCAACATTGCCATTTGTATTCAAGGGACCTTTTATTCCCAGCTGCATGAGCCAAGCCACAGGACTTGCAAGAATGCTTGGGATGCTTCCTGTGAACTTAGAACATAAAGACTCTGTGGTGTGGCTGTGAAATAGGAACCACTAAAGAGAGAAGAGCTGAAAGGGACTTTTATTACGCTTGTAAGGCCATTGCTCTTCATGTATGGAGTATATTGTGTACGCAGAAGACAGCTCATGTGTGTGTTTATGAGAAGATATATATACATATATATGTACACATATATATGTTATATATAAAATGTCTTTTTTGAGACAATTGTTTTCAACATCTAATCCAGAGTGTTGGAATGACTCAGTGGGCATCGAGCCATCATACCTGTGATTGACCAAGTTCAACAAAGGAATTGCAGAATTAAAGGAGCCTGTGTTTTTCTTGTTAATGATTAAGCCATGGCCCTTGATAAGAGATTTTCAAAGTTTACAAATAGGAAAATGGTCACTCAAGCTAGAGATTATTCCAAAATAGATTCCCTGTTTCACTCAATATTGAGCAATTTTGGTATGCTAGGGGCTCTAATATAAGTTGTTTTCTATGAAACATTCAAGTTGATATGCTTCCAGCTCATTCTGTCTCTTTTCAAAGGGCTATGAAAAGGTCACCAGTAATACCACCTGGTACAGAAAGTGACAGGTTTGAAACATTTTCATTTACATCAAAGTCAGAGAAACCATCATGCACGGCAAAGGTCTTTGAGATGATTAATACCAGCATTTATAGCCTCTCTTTCTTAACCAAGGTTGTAGTGAAAAGTGAACTTGAGTTTATAGTTCATGGTCCTTAACTGAAACATCATAGATTTAGGTGTTTAGAAATATAACTGTAATACAAACAAGACCTTGAATTTCACCTGAAGTCAGCGGTAGACTCTGTTAGCTATTTTCCCCCTTATCTATTTTTTTCTAAATTATAGATGGATTTATGAGCAGTTTAGGGTAAAGGGGACCCTGAGGATAGATTAATTTTCCTCAATGTCATCTAACTAAAAAGTAGAGGTCATATGCAAGTAGAAAGTTTTTAGGTGTCAAGCTAGAGTTCTTGGTGAGATTGCTTATGTGGAGAGGAAATGTGGAGAGGAAACCCACTTTGTGAGGGTGCCTGTACGCTGTGTGATCTGAATAAGGCTTGTACTGCATTACTCCCCTCCAGCCCTGGAGACTCTCAGCAAAGTAAGGTATTTCCTTGTTTATTTCGATAAAAGTGCTAAATGAGAACAAAAGCAACAACAACAACAATCTCTTTTGATTTAGAGAATCAAAAGTAGACAAGAAAGGAGCAGAAAGTGTTGAAATTGAAATACAGTAATGGCACTGTTATTTGAATTGCTCCAGTTCTTACTGATGCAGTATTGAAAAGAGAGTGGCAGAAATGCTACCTTTGGTGCAGGTTTAGCTTCAGTGGCTGAAACTCAGCTTCCTTTCCATCCTGGCCACATGCATAGAGATGGTGCCTCAAGTGTGGATTCCCAGACAGTTAAAGGAAACCTGTGATTTGTGAGAGTGCTTTTTTTTTTTTTCCCAAAAAGATTTTAAATGTGATTTATTCAAATGAAACTCAGGAAAATTCCCTTTTCCTTTTGCAAACAGAAAGGTTGCGGAATTCACAGTGATCTGGAACATAAAATCATCAGTCATGAGGTCATTCCCCTGCTTAGACCTTTGCAAATGGTGAGTTAAATGACCTTTCCCAGCATGAAACATGAGAACTAAAGCCTGGAACTCAAACTGAAAGACATCCAGGGCTCGCGTTAATTGTTAACTTCATGATTTCCACACCAAACACAGGGCTTACTCTTAAGCATCTCTAAAACCAGTTTTTATTGACACAAGAGATGTAAAAATAACCATAGCCTTGAATACCGATCGTTGAGCCTGGTCAGGGCACCAACTGAACTGCAGAATCAAGGACTCTGATGGTCTCTAGGAGGACTTGTGTTCTGTCTGTCCAGCGTTCTGGGAGTATGGAGAGTGCCAAGGAAGCAGGTAACTCAAAGGTCTCCATGTCTGGTGCTCAACCCAGAGGGCAGGGCCCAGCCCAGCAGCTAGATCTAAAAGTCTTGTGGCCGTTTCTGCTGCTGGCTTTTGCATTCATGAACAGACAAGTCACAAGAAAAAGATATAAAATAGTCTTTATACACGTGAAAATGTTCACATTCACTCATAATTAGAGGAATGCAATGAAATTAACACTGAGATACCATTTCTCACCTATTTGATTAGTAAAATTAATAAATTTGACAACATATTCTATTAATGAAGCTGTGGGGAAATAGGCATTCACATGCATTGCTTGTTTGAAATAAAACTGGTACAGCCTTTCTAGAGTGAAATTTGGCAATACTTTGCAAAACTACATATGCACTTACTGTTTGACCCGGAAATTCCACTTTTAGAAATCTAACGCCAAGTACACCTCCAATGATATGAAAATACATGTGTACAGGGTTGTTCAGTGAAGCATCATGTGTAATTGAATAGTATTAGAAACAATCTAAATGCCCATGCATAGGAAAATGATTGAACAAACTATTTCACCCACACATGGAGTACTATGTATCTATAAAAAGGAATCAGTAAAATCTCTATGAAATAATAGGAAGTAATTCCAGGATATATTGTTAAGTAAAAAAAGCAAAGTGCAAAGAGTATCTGTAGTACTATTCTTAATTTAAGAAAAAAAGGGATATCAAGGATATATACATATATCTGCTCATTTGTGCATAAGTAATACAGCTAGAATAAACCAGAAGGAAATGAGGTGACCTGCAGCAGGTGGGTGAAAACAGGATGGAAAGAGTGGGGAATGGGAACAGAGTAGTGGAGACAAGGCATGAGCTGCACTTCTCTAAATATACCTTCCTGTACAGCTGTGACTTTTGGACTATAGGACTGTTTCACTTATCCCTCTCCCCCCAGTAATTAATTAAATTCAACCAGGATGTTGGGGGAACCCCAGATAGAACACAATAATAAGAAAAGAACTAACCTATAAAAAAAGAATATATACTATAAAGACCAAAAAAACCACAACTGTTCACAGATATTGTAATCTAGTTGGTAAATGTGTTTCTCATGGGGAGTGGTTTAGTAATTCTGAAACTACTTTATGTGTCTACTGGGATTGAACAAATATATAAATACATTGTGAATAATGAGAGCTACATTTCTCATAGTAGTAGAAAAAAGTTACAAATAAGGAAGGTGGGGAAGCTAGAATGAACCCTGTGGTGTTAGAACAGGAGGTATCAGCATAAACTGATGATTACATATATATATATATATATATATATATATATATATACACACAGACATATATACTATATATGTATATATATGGATTATGCATGTTAAATATATATATGCAGATGAGATAAAGAAGTAAATAGATTGTATATGCACGTGTAATATAGATGCACATGTTTCTAGCTCATATTTCCTACACATGATATCCCAGTAGCAGTGAGCACACTTAGCACCTGAATCTTAGTTTCTAAATACCATTCTTCAAAAAAGGAGCCGCTGTTCCTTGTAGAATTAGTGGACTCTAGGATTAAGCCAGGGAAAATATAAGATGGTGTGGGACATCTTGTGGGACCAGAAAGTAAGGAAGTACTCAGAAACTGATGGGGACATGTTGAGAGGATACAGAAACCAACTTGAAAGAGCTCTACATGGTAAAATTTGGATAATTTGAGCAATAAAATAGTGATAGTAATGGATTATATGCCATAGAATAAAATATCTGAGTCCGAATTGATATAAATAAAGGAATGAATAATTATGTGGGTGAGAAAGGACCACTATTCCTCACAATAGGATTCCAATTAATAAGTGTAGAAGAAATGATGGAAATAAAAATTACTAGTAGGCAAACAGTAATAACTGTTGCAGGCAAGAACCATCACTGTGTGCTAAAATTATTGGGTAAAAGTATGATAAGAAATATGGATTATTTGCATAGTTTCAAAGTTTCTTTCCTAAAGATTCCAAAGGGAAAAATAATGTCTTTACAGTGGAAAACCTGACAGACGTCATCATAACCAAATCACCAAGGTTAACATCACCAGTAATGAGACATATGGATATTGTGGACCCCTTGATATGGTACACTGAGATTTTATATATATATAAAATTATAAGAAATCATCAGACAAACCAAAATTGAGGGACATTCCACAAAAAAAGTGGCTAGTACCCTTCAAAAGTGTCAAGATGATGGAAAACAAAAAAAGACTTAGGAACTGTCGCAAATTAGAGGAGACTTGGAGGTGACAACCAAATGCAATACATGTGGAATCCTGGATTGGATTCTGAACCAGATCTTCCTTGGATTTTTCCAGTTTTCCCACTGGTCTATAGATTAGTTAGTAGTATTGTATGAATGTTAATTTCCTGGTTTTGATAGTTGTAGTATGGTTATGTAAGATGTTAATGTTAGGGAAGTTGGGTAAAAGATCAGGAAACTGAAATATTTTTGCATTTTTTCTTTAAGTCTAAAATTATTTCAAGATAAAAATTTAAAAAGAAATTGCTGGTAAGGAAGAACAAAGGGAGACACAACCATTTTTTGCCTTTTGTTAGAAACCTTAAGAGGTCAAGTCTTGAATTTTCACAACTGAAAAGAGTACTAACCACATATAGTCACGTTTACCTTAACAGAAATCATATTCAAAAGTATTCATCCTAAGAGAATGCTCTTAAAAAATGACTCTAACAGATCAACTAGTTTTTCCTCACCTGGTGAAACATAGAAATAAGAGATAAACCAGAGACATTTTATACTCGTGTCTCAAAATTTGTGCACGGAAGTCCTATGCTTTACTCCAAGGAGATGCCCTTAGGCTTTATTGAGAGTCCATTCATTCTCGTGTCATATAAAGTTCTATCAAGGCTGTCTCTCTGGTGTTCTAGCTCATAATAGATGAGTAGGGAGTAGTCCTGTATGAGATCACTACAGAGGCAGATCCATAATAAGAAACCCCAGTAATGTTTTCACCAGATCCTGAGGTGTCTAAAATTTGCAGAGGTAAGACGTGTTAGCCACAGTTGGTTAGGACTGCCTATTGGCACTCTTATTTCCTCCGGCACACTTCACCTCCTGTCAGACAGCATTGGAGTGGCTGTAGGCATTTTTGAGCTCCAGCTAAGTGAAGTTGATTAGGGTTTACTGGGATATATTTGTATATTTTACAGTCACTTCTGTGTCTTGTTAAATCACTGCTAGCTGACCCAGAGTGGGAGTGTCTTCCAAGAATACTCCCACTATCCAATTTGGTATCTAATTTTGTATGTGTCATTTTGTATTCTTTTTCTCAGAAAGCTTCTCCTTTCGCCCTGCTCAATAGTATGGGTCTCAGGCCCCGAAACATTTGAATCTACCCTTGGCAATGACACTAATGTTTGAGGGAAGAGCTAGTTAGAGATGTTATAACAAGGAATTGAGTAGAGGGAAAAAAAAAAAAACCCTATTAATTTAATGTAAACAAAAGATCGAAAAACATAGTGCTCTGGGGCTGTTTACCATGTGGATTAAGATCCAATAAACTTCAGTAGATCCTAAGGCCATAATTGTATTGAAGCATATGTGATAATTGATGTTAGTTGTAATGATCTGTAGTCTTGAAGTAAAACTTAAACTATTGAATATACAATGTTTAAAAAGATGAGAAGTATATAATTCATTTAAGGAATATTTCCTTTTTAAATGTTTAAAATTAAAATGTTGATGCTTATGCCTCTAAATTGTCGATAATCCAGAAGACATACCTAAAAACAATTGTTTATCCAAGGATTTAGATGGCCTGGGCTTCACTGTAATTTTGTTAGGTAAATCTGGAATGGTAGGTTATGATCCTTATTCCAGTAGTTGCCAGGGTCTGGGGGAAAGAGGGAATGGGAGTTACTGGTGGATGGGTACAAAGTTTGAAAAAGTTCTGGAGGTAGATGGTGGTGATGGTTGTGCATCAATGTGAATATACTTAATGTCTCAGGACTATATACATAAAAATGGTTGACATGGTAAGTTTTATGTTGTGTGTATTTTGCCACCAAAAAAAAAATGTAAAAAAAAAAAAGCACAAATTGACTGCATACAATGTTTCAAGCACTGTGCTAAATATTGCTTCCCATATTACATATGTTGGATTGAGCCAGCGCAATAATTCAATAAAGTAGGTATTAATTAGTCCCATTCTCCAGGTGAGAAAACTAAGGCCCAGAAAGGTTAAGTAACTTGGTCAAGGTCAGAGAACAAGTAAGTGATAAGACCAGGACTCAACCCCAGGTAAGTAGAGTGCCATATTCTAGAACTTCAAAATTAGATGGATGTAGGTTTGATCACCAGCTCTATACTTGGCATGTAGTAGATATCTAAGAAGTGTTTTAAAGACTGTTATCATCATTATTATGTAAACTGTGCATGGGAATTTGGTTTTTTTCTTTGCTAACTTCTACCTGAAACTCAAGTGATGTTTCCTCCAGTGTAAGTGAGGTGCAAAAGCCACGATAAAGAATCAACGTGGAATCATGCCTGCAATTTAGGCAACATAGTCAAGAGCTGGTTTTTGGTGATAGCTCAAATGAAAAGGCAACTTCTCTTCCGCCACTCTCCACCGCCCAACCCCCAACTGCCACAGTGAGTTTATGACTGGAGTCACCTGAATTGGCTCTTAGGGCCTTTTGAGCTGGGGCTCAGCCAGGCCTCCGCATGTATTTGGACTGCATTTTGATGACTCAGGTTTACTGTAAAATTCTTTGCGGCCATTTAAAAGGGACCCTCTTGAACCAGAGTTGATTTAAAGCATTCCAGAACAGAAAAGCACAGCAGTAAAGCCAGCTACAGAGTCCTGCCCTATTCTGCTGTCACCATAGTTGGGGAGACGGTCCCCTCAGATCCCTGAACTGGAGAAAGAGGCTCAACCTGACAAACTGTAAAGTCAGCCAACCTCACCACAGCCAGGAGCTCATCAAACGGCTACCCTTCCTGAAAATTTGCTTCCCTTGGCCAACCCATGAGGATTGCCTCTCATGAGGCTAAACCTTAAACTAAAAGCTAGTCATTTTCTCAAATGGCTGCCAGGAAGACTTTTTAACCCAGATCTTTCACATTCTAAACCTCATGCTGTAAACCAGTAACCCTCAACTTTTTTTGCATGTTGATTTCCTTCTGATTATTACTTAATTCTGAATGGAGGCTTTTCTAACCAAGCCAGTCATGTAATGAAGAACTATTAAGTTATGGTGGTGGGGAGTAGGCAAGCAACAGCTTCCCTTTAAATGCGTGTTTCAAAAGACTTTCCCATCTAATTCACTGAATCATGAGAACATCCCCAGGGGCGGGTGTCTGCTCAGGGATCCAAATCGCGGGCCACTCCCCTTTTGGAGAACTACGTATCCTGTCCAAGATCTATGCAGGTCTGTGTCTGTCCTTCCATCTTCCCTCACTTAGGTCCCGGTTTCACTCTACTTCACTCTCTCATTCCTCAGAGACTGAGGTTTGGAGTTGTAGCTATCTCCTAGTTTTATTAAAGATGTGGAGTTTTCCATTTTTCTATTTCCTGTTCTTTTAAATTTTTATTTGGCTTTAGCGAAGGGAGTTGATGTGAAATATCTTTAGTATGTGATCTTCACCTGGAGGCTTTGATCTAGTTTTACATCCTGTGCCATAATACTATGAAAGGTTGAGAGATAGAGAGAGAGAGAGAGAGAGAGAGAGGATGAATGTCTAAATATAAGCACTTAGAGCTTTGATACTATCTGCCCCTCCTCCTATATTGAGAATAGAATTAAACTAGAGAGGGAGTATTGAGGTCCTTGCAGAAATACTGAATTTCAGAAAAACATAAAAATCTTAGTTGTGGGAATAATATAATGGTGTAAAATTGCTTTAGAAAACTGCCATAAATATACAGTGCATTAAATGTGCCCGATAATTATATACTACTTAATGACATAATTAATCTTTTCTATCTCTATGCAGTCTGAGGAATACAGAAACAAGCTCTGTGCTCCATCTGAGCACCTGATAAATCAGGGTTCCCAAGGCCCTGCCCTACGGCAGGCTGGCTGTCCTCTGTTTGTGTGTGTGCTCAAAACTTCCCACCATCAGACAGCCCACGAGGTGTCCCGCGGCTCCAGGTGCAAGGGTCATTTTAATTTAGCTTGTTCTGTGAAGCACAGTAAATGCTTCTCATACATTTAGAGAACTTGAAAGCATTTGTGGATGACAGTGACTATAATAATTCTGATATTGGTAGAAAGTGCTTAGTGGCTTCTGGGGGGGTGACCTAAGTTGGGGATCCCTTTTTCCCTTCAGTGTCTCTCTTGTCTTTTCTTTCCCTCCCCAGTCTCCCCTTCCTCTCCTCTCCCCTCCTCTTCCGGCCTCTTCTTTCTCTTCTCTCCCCCTCCCTCTCCGTCTCTCTCTCTCTCTCTCTGTCTCTCTCTCTCTGATGCGCACATGCTGATACCCCTCTTTTTTCTAAGCCCTATCAAGAGTTTCCATACCTTGAGAAATAATAATTTTAGTAACTGTCCATTATAGTGCTAATTAAATTAGACATCCAGAAAGAAGACTAATCTTGAGACTTACACCTAATAGACTAAATGGCCTTGTAAGTTGCTTCTCTCTCTGACTTCACTCTGGCAAACTCCCAGAGCGTCTCTCGTTTTGCTTGCCTCAAGTTTTACTATGTTCTAATTGCTAAATATTTATCTCTTGCCTTCCCCTCCCACCCCAACAAATATTATAAGCTCCCCAGAGCAGGAACTATGCCTTTTAAATTTATATTGTTCTAGTGGCTGCTTAAGAAATATTTGTTTACATGATATGTTGACGCTCCCAGGTCACCTAATGTCTTTGGCTTGGAACTAAACATTTCTGGTTGGTTCTTCGTCCTCTGGGGCAGCCTCCTTCAGGGTAACTATATGCCAGCCTTCTTGAGTGTAATCATTTTGGTATAAAGCACATTGAAACTCTATGCTAGAAAGAACAGCAAGAAAACAAACACAGTAATGCATCAAACAGAGTGCAAAAGAGAAGAATTCAACAATGCCTGGCCTTGCGCCCTGATGTTTTCTGAGCTCCGATTCCTGGTGCAGGAATCACTGGCTGACTCTGGCTTTCCCGTGCTTAATAAGGTCATGAAGGCACCAGAATGGGATTAGCCCTGTAGGACTTCAGTCTGATGCCCATTGCCCATAAGTGCCTCTCCCTTCTCCCCACCCTTGGCCTAGGAAACACACATTCTACGTACTTCTCTATCTTTCAACCCAGCTCTCCCAATCTCATGTATCAAAGATATTCAAAAGTCTGAGCAAAGGCTCTTCTTCCTCTGACTTTGTTTTCTCACAGTCAAGATGGCTAAGGAAAACAGCATATCCCAGCAAGAAGTTGGAAAAGTCCAAGACACAGATTTCATATTTCTTCTCCTCAAATCTTTCTATTTATGTTCTCTGGGTGTCAGAATGGATGTGACTCAGCTGTGATACACCAAAAGATTGGGCAGCATGTAATTCAACCCTCACTCTCTCTCGGCATATGGCAAGGTTTGTGGCTGCCAAAAATGATGCAGACTCCTGCCTCCAAAAACATACGAACAAAAAACCCTGTGTTTCATGAAATCAAAGGCTGCACCTTCACAAGCTTGCACTGCATATGTAGTCCGTCTGGACCTGATCAGCTGACTTACAGGACCAATAATTGGTTTTCCTATGTGGGCTTCATACCACACCCTTCTCTCCAAAAGCCTGCCCCTCTACAGCCTCTGTCTCCAACTTTCAAGAGAAAGGGTCCAAAAGATCTGCCCCTGCAAGTCCCTTTGAAGCAGCCTCCCCCTTACAAAATAAACAGGGAAGTGTTTCCTCAGCATTTGCCAGAATGCTAGAGCCTGGCTTATCTCCCACTAGCAGAGAAGTAGCAAAGATGATTGCTTTTGTGGAGAAAACTTTGTGGGTGAATGTTTGGGGTACAGGGGGAGGGAATCCCCTTCAAGTTGTGAGGTCTTTTTTTTTCTTTCAGGTTTGAGGTTTTGTCTGACAGAATGTTTTTTTATTTTATTTACATTTATTTTTGGCTGCATTGGTCTTCGTTGCTGCACGCAGGCTTTCTCTAGTTGTGGTGAGTGGGGGCTACTCCTTGTTGCGGTGCGTGGGCTTCTCATTGCAGTGGCTTCTCTTGTTGCTGAGCACAGGCTCTAGGCACGTGGGCTCAGTAGTTGTGGCTCACGGGCTCTAGAGTGCAGCCTCCATAGTTGTGGCACACGGGCTTAGTTGCTCCGCGGCATATGGGATCCTCCCGGACCAGGGCTTGAACCCATGTCCCCTGCATTGGCAGGTGGATTCTTTTTTTTTTTTTTATAAGTATGCATATTGATTTAACACGTATCAGCACACCTTTTTTTTTTTTAATAGTAATCTTTTATTTATTTATTTATTTATTTATATATTTTATTTTTGGCTGTGTTGGGTCTTCGTTTCTGTGCGAGGGCTTTCTCTAGTTGTGGCAAGCGGGGGCCACTCCTCATCGCGGTGCACAGGCCTCTTCACTATCGCGGCCTCTCTTGTTGCGGAGCACAGGCTCCAGATGCGCAGGCTCAGTAGCTGTGGCTCATGGGCCTAGTTGCTCCGCGGCATGTGGGATCTTCCCAGACCAGGGCTCGAACCCGTGTCCCCTGCATTGGCGGGCGGATTCTTAACCACTGCGCCACCAGGGAATCCCCTGACAGAATGTTTTTCCTGGTCAGTGCTGGCCCCACCGTCAAGAGATCTAATGATAATTTTGTGAACATCAGACCGTCTTGAGAGTCCCCTTGAGGGCTGCCTGCACCTGGGAGAGCAGAGGTACATTCCCACATTGGCACACCAAGAGTTTGTTTGTGCAGGGTTGCCATGAAATGGAATGGGGATTATGCTTCAATTCAGTTTTTCCTCTCCTCTTTTCCCTGGACAGTCTGTCGCAATTCAGTTGTTAACAATGTATATGGTCAGTCATTTCGTCCAATGCCAGCCCACGCTTGTGGGGCTGGTGACGAATGGGAGAGAGCAAGGGAACTGGGGCTCACGGCCCATCTCTGGTAAGCACTCCAAAGGCCCCTTCTGCCTTGGGTGGTGATGGCGCAGGTCAGGAGGAGAGCCAGCTCCTTCTCGGTCCCGGCAAGGCATTGCTGAGCCCTATTCTCCCTCAGGCTTTCACTCTCCAGATTTCTAAATGGCCTTCTGAAGCGCTGCAGCGAACAGCACCTGTGCAGCTGCCAGGCTGTGGGGCATCTGTGTGCCTAAGAGCTCTTGGTTGTCAATGTCAGCTTCCAGGGAACCCACAGCCGGGTCCATGTCCACCTAGCCCGGGGTGAAGCAGCTCCTTAGAGCTGTTCCTTTTAAGTGGTTTTTTTAAATCCCCCTCCTAATGCAATGTGCTCGAAAACTTCAGAGATGGTGTAATGACCACTGAAATGCCTCAGGAACCTGGAGCTGGCTCAACTTTGATTGACTTCTACTTGTTTAATGGACCCAGGAAGAAAGTAAGGATCTGTGGCCACCCAACTGACCATCGAAGCCCCAGAGAATCTCTGCATAGCTTTGTTCCCCACTGAGAGAAGCTGGACTGTTCTATAAGACAGCGAACGGTCCTTCCTTAGGTCCTAGCCTGAAAGCATCTCTTTGCTTCTCATCTGATCTGTGTATCCCCACAGCAGCCTGATTTGGCTGGGGGATGCAGCTGGGCCCCCATAGAGACCTCAGGCCCACCAGCCTCCTGGATAGGCATGTGCCCACTTCCCAGGTCTGCAGAGAACTCTCCTCCCTCTGCCCTGTTGTCATCAAAGCCAGTAGTTGGGTCTGGGTTCTTCCTCTTCTGTGACCTCAAAAATGAGTTTCCCGTGGGCTTTCCTGGTCCATGAGAAGGAGAGTGGGGAAAAAAAGCTGCTGAAACAGAAGTGAGAGTTTTTACAAACAACCAAATCCCCATGATTCTAAAACCATACACTGTTAGTGCTAGAAGGAGCCTTAAAGATCAACTAGCCAAACCATCTGGCTTTGAAGTGGAGGAAGGTGAGACCCGAAAGGATTAAGGGACTTAATAAAATTTTTGATACCTGCTGACTAACACGTTATTAGAGACACTGTCTCGCAGCAACAAATATAACATGCGAAAGGTGAAAAAAGAATATTTTCTCAAAAAACATCATCTCAGGTGCTTTTCGTCTTTGTACTCTCATCAGCTTGCACAGAGAAGGCTCTGGAAATGCTCTGTATTGATATGATAAAGTACATACCTGTCAAAGGATTGTCCAGTACTGTGATTTTGCATTTGCCCATAATTAATTTAATCTATATTTATAATGTAGTGATTATTATGCTAGCTAACAATTCTTGCATTTACTATATACCAGGTATTTTTAATGTATTGTTTCATTTAATCCACACACCAGCCCTATGGGGTAGGTAACCTCACTACCTCCATTTTAGAGGTATGGGGGCAAATGCACTGAGAGGGTTTGATGTTGCCCACCGCCACAGAACTGAGAGTAGCGGAGTTCAGATCCAAACTCAGGGTGACCGGTTGCAGAGCCCATCCTGAACTGTGTTGTATCGCAGAAATCAGTTGTGAGTCTAGCACTGTGCTGGGAGCTGTGGAAGACTTTCAGAGATTGGAGTTGAGGCAATGGTAGAGGAAGTGACAATAGGAATGGCTGGGATGGTTTTCACAGAGCTCTTGCCTCTAGTTTCCATCTCTGGGAAAATTCACTCTATGAGTGAGGAGAAAGTAGAGACAGGCTTGAAGATTGATAAGAGGCCCCTGCTGCCCAAAGGGAGAATATGAGGGAGCAAAGACTGGAAGTACTGTAGCCACAGGGTGGGGCATTGCTTCTCTCTTGTGTGCACAGATACATGGAAGTTGGAGCTGCCGGTATGGCTTCTGGATTTCATATTTCTCTGAGTCTGTAGCACATCTAAAGAAAGATGAGTTGGATGGTCTGGAAATCATGCAATATGGTTATCACATTACTTATTCTTTCAGAAATAATTTAGTGAGTCTCTACAAGATATCCACTAGTACCCCAGACCCTGAGGGTATTGTCAGTGATCAATAAGCAGTGGTCTTCACTCTCAAGGGAAGGCTCTAAGGAAGGGGATTACAGTACAGGGAGATCATACCCGTGATTGGGATGAGTGGAGGCACCAAATCCTCACAATATTGAGATGGTTATAGAGCATCCTTTTCCTTAAGGAAAAGACTGAGGCTCTTTGCCTGGGAGAAGACAGACGTAGGGAGGAAACTATAGTTGATATCTTGGAGACAAGGGCCATCACGGGGAAGTAAACCATGAGCCTGTGGTTCCTGGGAGAGCTTGCGCAGAGGGGAGATGGGCACTGGTCATCGATGTTGTACAGGAAATTCCACACTGGCTGTGAGGAAGTACTGAAAAAGGTTATTGGTTCCTCCAATATTTGATAATAGTCTGTCCTCATACACGTAGGGAAATGCGATCAGAGATCCAGGACTTACAAGGAAGGTGGGAAGGAATCCTTTGAAGCTTCTAACTCCTTGCATTTCCCATGGTGTGGAGTGGAGAAGTATAAATGAACATAGGGCCCACAGGAGCTATAGGGGGCAACAGCAAGGCCACACTGGGGCACGGGGGTGAGGGAGCGGGGGAATTTGTATAACCGTGGGTGACCTCCTTAGGTTCGGAATTTAAATAGGTCCCCAGTGTCCCTTGGAAATCACATAGATTGTATTCTAGAAGAGCCTCATCCACCTTGAAGTTCCTGATTAGCTTTCTCATTTTGCTGCCTCTCCTGCTTACAGAAATGACTGTTCTTCTACATAGTCCAATGCCCAAGCTTGAACACCAGGAAGAAGACATATGGATACCAGAGACTGGATGCGGATACCAGAGACTTCCTATTGTTTTCTATTGCCTGAACATACCAGAACTTCCACATGTACCTCTAGGCCTTTGCTCAGACTTCTCTGTCTGGAGCGCCTCTGTGCAGGGCAGCAAGCTACCTATGTGCAGATGGTGCCCTGTGTAAGGGCACCGAGCTGAAGAGTCAAGGGGGGGCTGGCATCTCGCTTAGAGCCTACACTCTGGACACCTTGGGTGGAACTGCATTGCCTTAGAAATAGGGCCTTTTCCCCATTCGAACAAAGGGTCCTATAGCTAGCTGCCCTGCATCCCCACTCCCCCAGCTGCCTAAATCCTGCGCATCTGTCAAGACCCAAATCTAGTTCTCTGCCACGTGTCCCATTCACCAACCCTCAGCACAACCATCATGCAGAATCAATTGTTCCTTCCTTAGCTTTCTCACTACTCCTTATTTACAACTCAGTTGCAATTCTTATCACTAAATTGTTTTATATGTTTTGAGGGCATATAATGCTAGGTTGACTGTTACATACTACTTGAAGATATTATTCCCTTGTGTTTTCTGGCTTCCAATATTGTGGAGAGGCTAGCCTCATTCTAATTGCTGTTTCTTCACAGCTAATGTATCTTTTCTCTCTAGATGCTTTTAAGATTATCTCTCCATTTTGGTGTTCATAGTTTCGTTTCGATGGGATTATTTGCAGATTTCCTTTTATTCATTCTTTTTTTTTTTAAAATTCCTGATGTTTGGAAAATCCTTAGGTATTATCTCTTTAAATATTGCTCTTTCATCATTCCCTCTATAATCTCCTTCTGGAGTTCCAAATGTATATATGTTAGACATTCTTTTTTTTTTTTAATTAATTTTTATTGGAGTATGGTTGCTTTACAATGTGTGTTAGCCTGCACAGCCCAACAAAATGAATCAGCCATACACATACAGATATCCCCTCCCTTTTGGACTTCCCTCCCATTTAGGTTACCACAGCACATTAGGTAGAGTTCCCTGGGCTATACAGTATGTTTCCATCAGTTGTCTATTTTATACATAGTATCAGTAATGTATATGTGTCAATCCCAATCTCCCAATTTCTCCCACCCCACCCCTTTCCCCCTTGGTATCCATACATTTGTTTTCTATGTCTGTGTCTCTATTTATGCTTTGCAAATAAGATCATCTATACCATTTTTCTAGATTCCACATATATGTGTTATTTTATGATACTTGCTTTTCTCTTTCTGACTTACTTCACTCTGTATGATACTCTCTAGGTCCATCCATGTCTCTACAAATGACCCAATTTCATTCCTTTTTGTGACTGAGTAATTAGACATTCTTTCTTTACTCCCCGTATGTCTTTAACCATTTAAAAAATATTTCCATTGCTTCATATCCCTGGATTGCATTTGGAATATTTACCTCCGTATTCTAGGTCGTTAATCTGTACTTAGGTGTTTCTATGCCTAATTCTACACATTAAATCTGTAAACTCTTTGAGGTGAGGGGCTACACATATTTCATCTTAGTTGAGTGTCTGGGACATAGCTAGTACTCAATAAGTGTTTGCTGAAATGAATTAGTTAGCATATCTGAGGAGTAATTGTTGGCCTGATCTTCCTGTTCAATCCAAGGTATAAACACATGCTGAAATGCAAATTGCTTATCTGTTGACAAAGCAAGAGGGATGATGGGGGCTCGCTGCTAGTGATAATGTCATATAGAACTGGTTGGACTGTACTGTTCCATCTGTACAGTCAGAAAGGCAGGTTCGGCTGGGCAGGAGCACGTGGCAGGCTTGCCTACCCACTGTGGCTAAACCAGGCTCTCTTTTTCAAATAAAACTCCCAAATATCCTCCTGCTGACACAGTAAGGTTGGGGCAGGAAATGAGACCTAATACCAAGTTACAAACATAGGGAAAAGCCACTTTTGAATCAGGTTACCTCACCCAGTTTGATGTAGGTTTCATCTTGACATTCTCTCTCACTTAGAAATATATGAAGGAAGGTTACCATCAAGAAGAAGGAGTTCAGTAAGTCTCAGAAGGCTTGTTCAGACTAGTTGTGGTATCTCATCCTAGGCACCAGGTAAATGGGGCAAGGTAGGCAAACAGTGGGTATAGTCTACCTTTAGAAATACCTGCTGCTGGTATTAATCAGAGCAGTCCATCGTTTAAGCCTCATTAAAATGAAGATTTGTCCCTGCTCTCTTTACAGAGCAGAAGTCTGCCCGTCAATTGCTGTGCCCAGCTGTGTGGCCATGGTCATGCCCAGGCAGGGTCACAGTCCAGAAAAGATATGCATGACTTCAGAGGGAGTTTCCCGGAGCGTGTTTGGCAAAGGGGGCAGGGTTGGTGGGAAGGGTGAGTCTCTCCCTGTGGCATTCAGTGTCTGGCAGTTGGCCATCCTTCGGTGGGATGTTCTTGGGGAGAAACACGAAAATCAGCATTCAGGGCAGTTCTGCAAAAGGACATGTGGTGTCTGCTGCTGATTTTGAAATTCCATCCAATGAAAAAGGAATCTCAGAATACAGTGAGTTTTTCCCTCATGGCGTATGTGGTTATCAGGCTAAGCCACGTCTTCTGTTTGTTAGTGCTGCTATAAAACAGTTTCAAATCCACAAAGAAATAGCTGGCCCACTGTTTCAGAGCAGGCCATCTGTAATAGAAGGAGGCCCTGTAGTCCCTGATCTGAAATCCTGACTTGGACGTGCTTGGTGGTATCCACAGTGATCCCAAAGAGTGTCATCAAATGATCGTAATTAGGCTCAGTTGAATTAACTTTATTATTGTTAATAAATACGTACTAAAAAGCAGATAGCAGAGGTGTCTGATAGAGGTGACCATCATAGGATGACGGTCAAAGCCTGGAAACTCAGGACATTGACAGAATTCAATCCCAGTAAAACATAAACCCACAGCTGGATGATTCCCCAGGTCCCACGGGAGCCACCAGTTCTCAGGTTAGCACAGAGGAACAGATGGCAACACCGGTGGGTCCAATTCTGACTTCTTCCACCTGGAAATCTTCTGCTTTATCTCAGCTGGGGATTTCAGCTCTTCCTGATGGCAGCAATTTCCATCTGGGCCTGTGGTGAAAAATAAATCTCTGAACCATTATAATTCATAAAGCTATTAGCGGTTAAGATGTATAAAGCTCTAGAGATGTCTTTGTGCACGTGACTGTTGTCTGTTTTGTGTGAAAACAATCACACCTATGGAGAAAATTCAATATACTTATAAAATTGAATCTCTCATGCCAAGACCCTGTGACTTATTTTCCCAGAGAGGAGGTAAGAATGAAATGACATAGCGATGGTGAAAGTGCTAGTTGGAAGATGATAATGTCACTAGCATCTTCTTATATAGCTCTCTAGGGAAAGATATGCAAGGAAATTTGAGATAAAGTTCTTTGAGCTTCAAAAATTAAACTAGGAATTATAGTATTATAGGTTCAATATTAGATAGAAATCTAGAAAGACAGAAAATCAGAGCAGAAGTTGTCGGCCAGGGTGGACTTCTTGCTTATCCTAAATGTTCTAGGACCACCAAGGTGGTCTCTGGCCATTTCTTTACTCTCTAAGGAAAAGCAACCACCCACCTGCTTTGCACAGCATCTGACAGCTCCCTCAAATGAAGCCCAACCAAAAAATTGCTGCAAACGTCTCTTTGAGAACAGAGCAGAGCAGACACAAGGAACCTGTCCCTGGGGGTAACTGCTCCTTCCAGAGTCCAGGAATGATATAGGCTGAGAGGGAACTGGGAAGATGGTGCATAAGAGCCCTTTCTACTGAGGTCAATACCACAGAAATATATGAACCTCGTATTTTCAGATATTTAGACTTTCAAGGGATTCCAAAATTTTAGATTTTTAGATGAGGTCTCCTGATTTTTAAACATTGGTGTTTAAAAAAAAATCATGTGAGCCAAATAAACCACCACTATGGGCTGGATCTGACCTGCTGGCCATCAGTTTGCGTTCCAAATAGATAAGCTCCACGAATGTCTGTTGAGGTCTACCAGTGCCAAGTGTTACCTTAGGTGCCATCTAGGAGGCACCTGTATCTGATACTGGGAAGTTCACAATCCAGAGGGAAGAAAGACTGACTGGCAAATCTGAGTGCACTGTGGACAGTGATCTGAGTGTGCAGAGGAGGGGCAACTACCGTGCCTGTAGAGTGTGCATGTCAGGGAAGGCCACCTGGAGTGATGCCAGAGGAGTTGAGTCTTGAAACTGAGTTGAATGTTGAGTGTTAACCAGGTGAAGAAGGCAGGTGGAGTAAAGAGATAAGGGCATGGCAGGAAAAAGTCACAGCAAGAACTGAGGATGAGCACAGTCTGGACTGTGGAGACATACAGCTCAGTGAGTGACGCCAGGTGAGGCTGGGGCTGGAGGGACCAAGGAGGACTTTTCCATATTAACTCATTTGGGCTTTATCCCAAGGGCAATGGGGAGCCTGTGGAATGTTTTAAGCAGGGCAGAGAAATGGTGAGATTTCTGTTTGAAAAATCTCTCTTCAGCAGCTGTGTGGAGTGTGAATCTAAAGGGGAAGAAGACTGGCATCAGAGATATACCTAGGAAGCCAGGGGGGTAAAACAGGCAAGAGGTAGTAAGGGCATGAGCTAGGGGTGGAGAGGAGAGCAGGAATTTGATAACTGCTTAGAAAATTAAATAGGAAGGACATGGACATTGAAGGAGGGAAAAAAGGGGACAGAGGCAAAGATGACTCCCAGATTCTAGACGTGATGATGGGTGGGTGGTGGTTAGGGTGACATCTCCATTTGCCTGGGACTGTCCTATTAAGACTGAGAGTCCCACGTGGTGGGAAGCCCCTTAGTCTAGGGAAAATAGGGATGGTTGGTTACTCTAGTGATGGTTCTCCAACTAACAAGAGGAATAGTAGAAGATATAAGTTTGGGAGGTTGGGCAGATAATGAGTTGATTTGGAGCATATTGAAATTGAAGTGCCGCTGGACATTCAGATGAGGATATCCATCAGGCACTTGGAATATGAGTCTGTAGGTCAAGAGTGGGAGAATTTTGACTTGGAGAGAGTGGATTTAGGGGCCATTAGCAAAAATAGGGGTTGTTCAGGACCATGAAAATGGGTTAAATCATCCAGGGAGTCTCTGTAGAGTACAAAAGGAAATAGATCTAGAATGACACTCTGGAGAGTAAAACATGGACACTCCTATGTTTAAGGGGCATATAGAGAAAGAAGATCCTACAAAGAGACCGAGAAGGAACAGTCAGAGGGATGTAATGCAACAGATCAAACATGGAGTCTTGGAAGCAAAGTGAGTAGAGTGTGTCTCAAGGCATGAGCAATCATCAGGGTGAAAGGCAAGATACCCAATACCATGAGAAGAGAAGACTGTGCCTCAACATTGGTGATCTAAGCTGATACCCTCTTAGTGGTTTGCTGGGTAGAAGCCAGGTTGCTCCTAGGGAGGAATGAATGTGAGTTAAGAAAATGGAGACAGTGACTACAGTCTAACCACTTGAGAAACTTGAGGAAAAGGGAACAAGAGAGGTAAAGCAGTAGGCAGAAGACCATGTATAGTCAAGGAGGATTTAGTTTCTTTAAGATGGATTAGAACTGAACAAGCTTATAAACTAAGAGGGGAAAATTGGTAAAAAGAAGAAAATTAAAAATACAATGGCCAAGAGAGGTAATTAATGGATCAGGGCTCATGCGGAGATAAAGTGATATGGGATGGACTCAAAGACACAGAGGAAGATATTGGCCTTAAACAGGGGAGAGTAGAATATGACACACCCCGGGACTATGGGAGAGAGAGCAGGCTAGGGTGACGCTAAAGGAAAGGAGGAACGTCTGCCTGGAACAGGGAAGGCACAAAACAAAGGGTTGTGGTTAATGTCAGTAAGAAAAGAGTAAAAAGTGAAGAAGTATTGAAGGAAGTGAGGGACATGTTGAAGATGTACCTTAGCTACTAGTTTTAAGAAGAATGTGTATAAAGATTCATAGTATTTTCAGATAACAGTGGACAATTTTTGGAAAACTTCAGTAAAAAGATATCCCAGAACTGACTAAATGTACACTATTTGATTGAGAGGATTATCCAATTATTCTCTTTAGAATTAAATCTCTTTCAAAATTATATTTTGAAACCTAATGCCCAGTGTGATGGTATTAGGAGGTGGGGCCTTTGGGAGGTGTTTAGACCATGAAGGTGGACTCCTCATGAATGGGATTAGTGCCCTTGTAGGAAAAGACACCAGAGACCTCCCTTGCCCCTACTGCCATGTGAGGTCACAGAAAAAAGATAGCCATCTAGGAAGTAGGCCCTCACCAGACACCAAATCTGCTTGAGTTTCCCAGTTTCCAGGACTGTGAGAAATAAATTTCTGTTGTTTACAGGCCACCCAATCTGTGGCATTTTTGTTATAGGAGCAGACAAAGACACATACACACACACACACAAACACATACGCATGCACACAGACACACACACACACACAAACGCACCTTGTACAATGTATAAACAATTTACTACTTGCTTGGACTCCAAAATAGGGATTAAATCTCTAAAAGTATTGTTTTCAGACACAGGTTGAAGAGAAGTTTTTGCTAGGTGGGAGGCCAGTGCATAGGTACAGAAAGGCAAAGTAAAAAAATTGTTTCCACTTAAACTTGTGTATTTAGTTAGGTTCAGTTTAGAAATCATTGAGGAGCCATTCAAAGCCAGTCTTGGGACACATGCTTTAAGAGGAAATTACCGAAGTCAATGAAGCAGGGCTCTGCTCCTCGCAAGTTTGTGGGTGAAGCCACAGCAACATGAAGCCAATCAGTGGGAGCCAGTGCCCCGCCAGCAGCCAGCAGGGTGGTCTCCGCACTGCCCCAGTGACTCATCCTTGCTCACATCTGGATGCACATCCTGGCACAGGGAAATGCCATGGCATTTCATTAGTTCTGCTTATTCTGATCAACGACTAGGAGCCACGTGGATGATGCTTTCCAGGGTATGGATTTACCTTCTCCTGCTACTTTTGTTTTTCATTTTTAAAATAGGTGTGGTTTTTTTTGCCATAAAAGCAATATATACCCTTCGTAGACATTGTGGTCAATGCAGAAAAATAGAACTAAGACCAAAATATCCTCTCTGTGTCAAGTAGTGTTCACATTTTGGCATATTTCCTTCTCGTCTTTCCATTGTGGTTTTCAGCATGAAGAGGACTGGGCTCTTCCTTTCTGAGAAAAGCAGCTAATCCCAGGGCAGGAAAATCTTCCTGGCAAAGGCACCAAAGGATCCTGGTTCTAATCGCAGCTCCACCATCATGGAGCTTGTGGTCTTGGTAGCTGCCAACCCTCCTGATCTGCTCACCAGAGTCATGAGATGGTGGAGTCGGTTGGCCAACCTCTAGAGCCTATTCCAGCACACAGATGTCATGGGCCTGTGATATTCTGACTCCCCAGAAAGGTGTGCTTTTGGACATGAATTCTTCTTGAGCAGCTATAGCCTCCCCTCTGAAATCCAGAGTTTGCTGAAGCTTTGACTGATTTCAAAGGAAGGCATTTTGAAGTGATGTGACTGCTCTCCCATCCTTTTGTTAAATCCTGGAAATTAAAGAAAAAAAAAACACTGAATGAGGATGCATTTCAATGCAGGGCTTGTATCAGAGAATCTCTAATGACACAAGGTTTATGATCATCCAGTGAACCATGTAAAGCCAGTGGCCTGCTTCATTCTAGCTAATAATTGAACTAAAGAATCAGGAGTTAAATAACTAAATCTGGCCCAGAATTTCGCAAACTGTATTCTCAGAACAAAGAGGTATTCTCTAGAAAAAGAGAGTAGTTGTCAGTGAGTTTAGGAAAGATTAGTATAAATCAAACGTAATGGGCTTCTTTACTATACGATTTCTTAGAACTTGAAATATGCTTAAATGCATTGGGACTACCAAGGGGGAGATGGAGTGTACCTCCAGCTAACCTGATCATGGAAGTGCTTTGTCAAGGCACACTAATTCACATCCCAAGAATATTAGTATCCCATAGAACACAGCTTGAGTAATACTGTTCTAGCTCTTTCTACAAGTTCCCAAAGAAGTGCCTTTTTAAGGCACCATTATTGATCTTTCAATAATTATATGTGACTGCTCTGGTCATTGTGGTAATATCCTGAGCTGAGATTTTAAAACCCATAACCTCCTTGATCTTTTTTTTTTTTTTTTTAAATTTTTTAATGCTATTCTTGTCTGCTTACGTTCTTTTTTTATGTATGTATGTATGTATGTATGTATGTATGGCTGTGTTGGGTCTTCGTTTCTGTGCGAGGGCTTTCTCTAGTTGTGGCAAGCGGGGGCCACTCTTCATCGCGGTGCGCGGGCCTCTCACTATCGCGGCCTCTCGTTGCCGAGCACAGGCTCCAGACACGCAGGCTCAGCAATTGTGGCTCACGGGCCGAGTTGCTCCGCGGCATGTGGGATCTTCCCAGACCAGGGCTCGAACCCGTGTCCCCTGCATTGGCAGGCAGATTCTCAACCACTGCGCCACCAGGGAAGCCCCCTTGATCTTTTATACTATATTTTCTAAGCTTTATAAGTTCTTGTGTTTGTAGGACAATTTTTAATTTTCTCAAATGTATATTTATCAACTGAGTGCTAACCTGTGCCTGACACTGTACCAACATTCTTAGGACTGAGTGTTGCCTCTATCCATCTGTATGATCTTGGGTGAGTCATTTAAGGTCTTTAAATAGGGTCAGGTGACTTAAGCTGGGGTCCAGGAGCCATGAACAGTGGGCAGGGAATTGCTTCAAGACCTGACAAGCTCAGCATTAAGATTCCCAGGATTTGGGGGTGTTAAAGGAAAAGCAAAGGTCTGGGAATCCTGGTTTTGGGGGAGGACGTAAGGCAGAGGTAGAGGAATCTGAGCTCTCCATCAGCTAGTTGGGCCTCTTTCTCAGAGCCATGTCAATGCAAAGATGTGAAAGGTAAAGTTCAGGATCCGCAGTGGCCTTGTCTTCAGGGGGAAGATTAGGACTCAAAATTCGGGAGAGGTTTTGGGCTTGGGCCTGATCTACCTGTCACTTTCTAGAACAGCAGGAAACAGACTGGTGCAATGGTCAGGCTGTACCTGCAGACATGTGAGCTAAGGATTCAAGTAAGGAAGGAGTTCCTTGATTAAAAAGTCTTTGGAAGCCCTGGATTTGAGGGGGCTCTGATTGGGTGTTTATTTCAGCTTAGCTCATCATCCTATGGGAATATTTATAGAATGCATAGCCTTTTTTAGTTAAGGCCTAGCCTGAAGTAGAATAATGCTATCATTATCACTATCAACGTGATGCACTTAACAACAACATATATATATTTTTTAATCAAAAGTGTCTTTATCAAGTGTTTTGGGATATGGATGGTAGAAAAAGGAGGCTTCCGTGGATAATTAGTAAAAATAAAAATTATTCTTGACTCTCCCTCCACCTCCTGCAACCTCTCTTCCTGTCCTGTTGTCTCCTTCCTGCCCTTGGCTGTGAACTCACCTTCCACTCCTCTAACTCTGGGGAGAAGTGTGTGCTGTTTCCCAGGGACCTTGACTCACTTTCATGCCATTTTGTGCTATTATCCAGACCTTTTGATTGATCATAGCCCCTAATAACCAGACTCTCTGGCTTCGGCTTCTGAATGTCCTCCATCCCTTTCATCCTTCCACCAACGTCGGAAGACCTGTCGTGAGCTAGGCACTGGGTACAAGACGAGCAGGGCAGACGCCGTCCCTGACTGCAGGCACAGATCATCTGCCTTCTGCTTCCCCAGGCTCCTTGAGTCATGGGATGTGTCCCAGGTGGGCTGACGCCCTGAACGCTGGCCTCTGGCCTGCCTTGATTCAGCCGGTCTGTCCTGTCTTTCCGTCTTTATTTCACTCCTGACTCTGCCTTGGGTGCCTGCTCCCTCTGTCCCTCCCCACCAGGGTCCTTCCTTTCTCCTCCACTCCTCTTCTCCTCCCTCTGCCTCCCAGCTGCTCTCATCTTAGCCTGTCCGCAGGCTGACTGAATTCTGGCATTCTAGCTCATCCTGCTGTCCTGGGCCCCCGCTGGGCCTCTGCTAATCTCACCTGTCCTGCTGCTGTGGACTTGTGGCTGGACCTCAGTCCTGGCAGGGAGGGGCTCTGTCTGCCAAAGGGAACGTGCATTATGCTTTCTGTTCCACTCTAGGGAGAAGCACAGTTGCTGACTGGCGTTATCAAAGGAAGTCCATTTCCAGAGGGCCCACGACTTCAGATACAAATGTACAGAAAGCTTCACTAATTCCAATTTGTGAGGGAAAAAACCTGAACTGAGGCATTAAAATGCCTCAGTTATAAGATATTTGAGATAAACTTTATATATATATACACATATGTAATTCAAACTTAATAAGTGAGACAGTACAAAACACTAAAAATATAGTAGAAATAGAAAACAATCTGGACGTGGGATCTGGGGTTCTGACTTCCTAGGCTCCACTCTGCCTCTAACAAGCTGTGTGATCTGAGGCAAGTCACTTCATTTCTCTGGACTATAATTCTCCAGTCTTCTCTCCCTGCAATGAAGAGATGCATTCAGACTATGTATAATGTTCCTCTGTTTCATAATAGCAGTTGCTTGTCAAAACTGTAAAAATGAACCAGCTAAATCCCTTTGGAACCCTCTCAAATAGATAAGCGATGGTGCCATATTTAAGAGATTTTACTATAATAATAATTGAAAACCTACAGAGGCAATTAAAAAAAAAGGCTATAAATCTTCAAGTGTATAATGACTAGGAAGAAACATTACAGAAGGGTGAATGCTGTGGTTGACAAACTACGCTGATTTGACAAGCTACAAGTCCCTGTGACTTCAGGTCCTTATTTTGTACTATATTTATTAAAGCACTTGGGGACCTTCTATTTTCCATTTGAAGCTAATGATGTGGCAAAGAGTAAAAAAAAATGTTCTCCACTTTCCACCCTGCAGATAGGCTTCTTGAACATCCATCATTCTTAAATATCACAACTTGATTGTGCTTTATAAGATGCCCTGGTCATACAGTAGGGTCCAGGTGTTAGGAATTGGGCAGGTTATACCGTAGCCCCTCGCTATAATTGGATGAAGGCCCTAGTCGGTCGGTAAAACAATATCCCTTATGGGAGCTTTCGATAGGGCAAAATGGCTGATTTATAAAAAGCATGAATGCTTTAACATAGAACAGATGTTTATTAATGTGGAACAAATGGATGAAATCATGAAGATTTAGTAAATCATGGACTCATGTAGCCGAAGAGGACCTTGAGCGTTCGGTCTGGGCTTGCTCTGAGATCTGTTTGGGTTCTGACATGATTGTTTGTTTACTAACCTTTCTAAGGTGCCTTGGAATGTGGGCCAGATAAAGTACGTAAAAAGGAGACTTGCACTTGATGTGAATAACTTGATTCCTTTGTTTCCAAAATTCAGCTGTTCACTCACTCTTTGACCTAAATTGCTTCCTATGTTGTAATTTTTGATAATTTTTGAAGAGTGGAAGAGAGTTGTGTTGATAATACATGAAAGATCAATACCAGTAAGTCATTGTCTTTCTCTGTTGCATGGCCCCTTTCCCATCCCCTCACCCCCACTCTAATCTCTTATCTGTCCAGGGAAATGTTTGCCAAATGACTGATTAGACTTTCACAGTAAATTGCATTTTCTGGAGATGATCCTGATAGCATTTTCACAGCTTCCATGGAAGGTTCTGAGGTGTATCTTATCTTCAAGCTTTTGGTGTCTTTAGTCTAAACTGCCTGGTATCTCTAGGGTTTTTTACATTCTTTTTAGTGTGTTTTAAATGGACAAGTCCTTTGAAGTTAGGGAGACAGTTCTTCCTTGGTCTTTCTAAACCCAGTCAATACCACAATACTATCTTTCCAAACCATTAGTGATGCAATTCCAGAACCAATTGGATGATTGATTATTTATAATTAGGAAAACTAGAAGATAAACAATGTGAAAACAAAAGAGAATTGAAGGGAACCTGGACTGTGTTCTAGTCTGCATCCTGATGTTTTTGCTTGGACTGGGGTTGGGGTGAGCAAAGGGCGAGTTACATAGTGTCCAGATGTACGCAGAGTGACCACCCGCCAGTATGGACTTTGAGTCACAAGCCGTGATGTACTCTTGGTCTTTTTCTTGAGATGTCTGCAGCTGTTTTAAGCTGCACAGAGGGCTGGTGATGGAAATGAAGAGGTGTGTTACTGAAACACTCAAGATCCCTGGTTCTGAGACCATGGCTGTGACTTTGTAGCTTGGGCTGCCAGGGAGAATGAGAGCGCTCCCTTGAATTAGCAGGGATGACAGAGGTCTTCTGGATAGACACCTCACCCCCAGTCCTCCTCCATCATCTCTGCAGGTCACAGAGCATCTGAGGTGCACAAGGCAATGTAGGGAAGTATTGAATGGCGCTAGTTTAAATGCTTCCCCCCTTACAACTTTTTCTTTTCTAATTTTATTTTTTCAAACTTTTATTGGAGTATAGTTGATTTACAATGTTGTGTTAGTTTCTGCTGTACAGCAAAGTGAATCAGTTATACATATACATACATCCACTCTTTTTAAGATTCTTTTCCCATGTAGGGTATTATAGAATATTGAGTAAAGTTCCCCGTGCTATACAGTAGGTCCTTATTAGTTATCTATTTTATATATAGTAGTGTGTATATGTCAATCCCAATCTCCAAATTTATCCCTCCCCCTCTTTCCCCCCGATAATCAGAAGGTTGTTTTCTATATCTGTAACTCTACTCCTGTTCTGTAAATAAGTTCATTTGTACCATTTTTTTAGATTCCACATATAATTTCCCCTCTTACATTGACACTAATATCTATTTATAACCGAAATCCATTGGATTTGCTTTGGTTCTCATTAGCAACAAAGAGCAAACATTACTTTCTCTGATAATCCCTTATCCTCCTCAGTCTTCTGTTATTATTTTTCTGCTTCTCATAATCTCTGAAAGATGACTGTCAGTGATTCTAAAATTCCTTGAGGCCCTGGAATCCAATTCATACAGGCCTGGATTCTTGAGGCCACTTGAAGTGACTAGGTTCTCTCTCACTAGCTCACTAGGCAAGGGCCTATTTGGAACTGAAATTCCCTCTTTGCACTGTTTGTTTTACCCTCGGCAGGCTGAACGCTGGGTTACCTTGTTGAATAGCACAGAAGTAAGAAAGTCACTGGGCACTTCTGCTTCCTCTCTTCCCTCCATTATCACTATACAAACTTTCCCAAGCAAAGTTCTTTGCTTTTCTCCTTGTTTCAAACATACCTTAAAAAAAGCAATTGCTGACTCTAATGTTTTTTACAGTTCTCAGACAGATAATGCTGATCGTTAGCTTTTCTGACACTATTCTAACAAGTTCTTGCTAACAGCATAAAATGGTACCTAGGAATACCTTAGGTAGCTTAAGTACTCTTGTCTTTCTGTTAATACAATTTGACATCCTAACTTTTTCACTCAATGTTATATCATGAGGATCTCTCCAAGTCATAAGAATTTATTCATATATACAGTGTTCACTCATTCCATAAACATTTACTGAGCAGCTACTACGTGCCAGAAACTATCATAAGTGTTGGGGATGCGTTGGAGAAAACAACAGAGACAGGGCTTAGTGTTAGAAGTCGCTAAATAATTACACAGATATTTAATTAATCATAATAGTGCCACAAAGGAAATAAATACATGTGGATCATGAAAGGGAATAGACAGGGGAACCTGACCTAGTCTGGCATGCAGGAGAAGCTTCTCTGGGCAGCATGGAACATAATTTGCTCCACAATTCTCCCAGTTGGGGACTTCATGCTGTTTCCAATCTTGGCTATTTTCAATAAACCTGCAATTAACACCTCTCTGCATAAGTGATATTATTTCCTTAGACATGTAATTACTGGGTCAAGAATGGGAATATTTTGTGGCTCTTGATACATATGATCAAAAAGCTTTCTAGAAAAAGCAACGCAGAGTTTTAAAGCTGGCGAAGGATCTTGGACCACCACACATCCAACTAGCTTCATGGAAACAATGGGTTGATTTCAAGAAATCAGTAAAATTAGTAGTAAGAGAAATGTCCTGAACATGTTCTAAACGAGGGCTATTCAAAGTATAGTCCTCCAACTGATGTAGATCCTGGAGATGTCGATCAGCAGTCTGTGATAAGTACAGAAATTGAGAATTAAACATTTAAAAGCCTTTATGGCAATATGCTCAAGTAACTTTATATTTAAAAATTGGGATATGTATATTGTCTGTTACTTTTTCATTTAATTTTTTTCTAGTAATTCATTAATTTTTTTAAACGGTAAAAGTATCTGTTCATGATACATTGGGAGGAAAAAACAAGTCCTTTCCCAAACATAGTTTGCATGAAAGCTAGAGGAATCCCCTTGGTCAAATTTTCTTTAATGGACCCAAAGTCCCCTAATGCTATATAATGATTTTTTTCCCATGGGAAACCAATGGGCTCAGCAAGTTTTAACAACAAACATGTATACTTAGCCACACAAGATTTGTGTATTCCTTTCCCAGAAAGATAAAGCACACCTTTTGCAACAATTGGGGCATGTATTGTTTAAAGAGTTTCTGTGAGAAATTTCTCAGTCTAGGAATTGCAGTTGCTTGCTGTTTTATTTTTGCTCTTAGAATATAGCAAGGTACTTAACCATTGAACTTGTGTGCATTGAGACAATGGAGTTATGATTAGATGAATTATGATTAGATGCTGCTACTGCCCGTTATTTCTTCCCAGAGGAAGTAATAAAAGATGTCAAAAAACTTCCCACCTCTGAAACCTTTTGCCAGTTGTATCCATAGAGTTCAGCTGTGGGTTAAAGGCTGCTTCCTTTGTGTTCACATCCCCAATAACAGAGACTAGAACTGTTCATACGTTTGATATAGTGAAGTAATCTCACCAGTCAAGCCCTGAAACCACGGTGGATAATATCTGCATGGCATTTAGCACTGTGCTAGATGGAAAATAAAAGGAACTACAGAATGATTTTTTTTGTTGATTTGTCTTTAAAAATGAAAACTAGACCTAGCTCAGAGAAAGGGCTCATTCATAATATTGGTGACATCTCCAACAGATGAGAAATATGTTTTCCTAAAAACTCTGCCTACCACCAATTTTCTGGTCAGTATAAAAATCAAGTTTTTTGTTTTGTTTTGTTTGTTTTTTTGCTCATTTTGCATTAAAGGAAAGCAAGGTAGTGATGTGTTGAAGACTGTCAACTCCGATGTCAGACTGCCTGGGTTTAAATCCTAGACACTACATCTTACTAGCTGGTGACCTAGTTTGAATTACTTCCCTCTCAGTGCCTCAGTTTTTTCATCGACATATTGGAGATAATAACAGTAAAGAACAAATCCGTGTGAGGTACCTAACACACAGAGTTCCTGAACACAGTAGACACTCAACAAATGTTAGCTCTTCTGGTTTTCATGATAAAACTCATCAGAAGAAATTCTGTTAAGACTGGGAGGAAGGAAGGCAGTGAAGGAGGTGAGGAGGGAGGGAGGAGGGAGGAAGGAAAGAAGGAAAGAAAGATCACAAAGCAATGGAACTGTTGTCATGGACTTCTTCCCATGGGGTATTGGAGAAGAGCATGGAATTTGGATCCATATGACTTGGGCTTTGGGTCTGGCCCTGCCAATCACTAAGTGTGTAATCCAAACAGTCATGTGACATCACTGAACCTCGGGGTCCTCTTCTCGTCTGTAAATGGAATGGTGTCAGTAGTACCTACCTCGTGGGGTTGTTGTGAGTGCAAATGAGCTAATGTATGAGTAGGACCCTTGTGGGAGATAAGAATGATAAGGGTGCGGTTATCTCGCTCAGAGACTCTTCTTTTGGTGTGGATTTTCTTAGGCATGTTCCTTCTTGAACTGGCTTCTGGAGGAGGTGGATTCTTCCTGAGTTTGGGGCTTTGGGTTGGGGCTTTCCCCTTCTTCTGGGCTTCTGTGCGTCAATTGTTCACTGAGATCAAATGGGTAGACCCCACCTACCTGGTTCCTGGTAATTGAGAGGTATGGGTTACTTCTGGCTATCAGGGTGTGTGTTTTCTGAATTGCTTCATCAGAACAATATGCCTATAGATGAGAAAAAGCTTTATCTTGGGCCATTCTGCATTTGGTTTGTCAGTGTAAACTTCTTTGAAAATGGAATTAGAAATTGACCCATAATTCAAGTCTCTTTACAAAAAATAGAAAGGGTGACTCACAGATGAAGAAACAAGCTGAAAACCCAGAGGCTAAGAGTTCCAACCCCATTTGTGCCATGACTTGTCGAGTGACATTGGGCAAGGAGCTTAATCACTTGGTGGCTTCATTTCCTTGTTCATAATATGTGGCATGACAGTACTAACCTACCTTGCTAGATCGTTATAAAAATACAATTTAATATTTGCCATGTCTATATATTTCAGCTACACACTGCTTCCAGGGCTACCTGGTTTGGGGCAAGTTGGAAACATGAAAATGGCAGCTTTTCCTACTGCATTTCAACCAGATTCACAAGAATATTTTGCTCTTTTCTCCATGAATTTTCTCAGTTCCATTCTGTTAGCTGTTTACTAAATAACACTACCCTACTGACTGAAAGCCATGCTGTTCCCACATTAAAAATAAATGCCCCCCACCACCTCCCAAATAATGAAAATAAATGCCCAGAATGAATCCACAGGAAAGATCCTGGGAAGCTCTAGGGAAACACTGAAACAGGACGTGGTATTGACAATGCCAGGAACTCTTAAGAATGGCCTTAAATAGGTATTGGGGAGGAGTCCCATTGAGCACGCTGCACATAGACAGGCATCTGGGCTTCTAACACCTAGCTCTCCACTGGACACATGGGTGGCCTTCAGGGAGGATGTATTTATTCATTGCCCACAATAACCTTTTGTACTTCAATATTAAAATCATTTTTTCCTTGAGGTTTTAATAGAGAACAATTATACTACTCATTTTTATCTCTGCTCCAACCAAAACCTCAACTTTAATGACAGTGAAGGCATAAAATATTTGTAAACCCAGCACACTGAGAGTAGGAGAAGAGACAACAGCAGACAAGATATATTTTTGGAAGATGGGAAACAGAGGAAGTGGTATCTAGCTTGGAACAGAGAAAGCAGAACGTGTGCTGAAAGCCAGCGCATTTGTGCTGGAGAAAGGCTGGAGAATAAGTCAGGTTTTTCTGAAGGCAGGATGGGGGTAGAGCTGCGAGTGGGTTAGCAAAACCTACCCCCTCCCTTAGCCTGTGCAGCTGGCCTTCCCCATCATAGCCAAAGGTAGGGATCCTACCTCAAGAGGTGTAGTCTGAGGAGCTCAGAACTTGGCTTCAGACAGAACCTGGGGTGGTAGTGAGATGTCAGGGGGGTCTGTAAACCAGAAGGAAGAGCTGCAGAAGGATCTTACCATGCTATCAAACTTGACCCCAGAATGCTGACAGCCAGGCTCACAAACCCGAAGCAAGAGGCTGGGGAATTCCTCTCTTGGGAAACAGACAAGCCCAAGAGAACTGGTCTGCAGAAAGGGAAATTTAGGAGTCCACCAACAAAAAGGCTGGATCCCTGCTAGACCATTCGATGATGAAATCTACCTGTGATGAGTCTCATCCCCTGCCACACACACAAAGCTTCCAATCAACCAAGAACCACTAGAAATTAAAAGAATGACTCAGTATTAAAAAAGAAACCAAAATAAACAGAAAGAAAAAAAGAAACCTGAAGGAAAGGAAACAATGTAAGGAACAGATGGAAAATAGGACAGAAAATGTAATTAACGTTTTAGAAAATTAACACATATTGTTATTTGGTGAAAAAGAAAAAGAATGCTGTTTTAATTTTTTGATCCATCAGAATGGTTGTTTCTGGTTTTGCTTTATGATGTTATAAATTTATTGAACTATGACTGATGAACAATAAGCTGTGCATATTTAAAATGTACAATTTGATTCGTTTGAAATTCGTATGCACACATGAAACCGTTGTGACAATCAAGAAAATGTATATTTCTATCAGACCTAAAAGTTTCCTCACACTCCTTTGTAATTCCATTCCTTTCTCTACCCCTATCTCCAGGTAACCATGAGTTTTTTTTTTGTTTACTGAAACTGTAAGTTGCACTTTCTAGAATTCTAAGTAAATGGAGTCACACAAGTACTCTTTTTTGCTCTGTTTTCTTTCACTGTATGTTACATGTTGCATGTATCAATAGTTTCTTCCTTTTGATTGCTGGGTAATTGTCCATTACATGGATATCCACAACTTGTTTACCTATTCACATGTGTTGATGGACATTTGGATTGTTTCTAGTTTTGGTCAATTACCAAAAAAAAGTTGCAATGAACACGTTTAAGCCTTTGTGTAGACACTTGTTTTCATTTCTCTTTGGTAAATATCTAAAAATGGAATGGCTGGTTGTTTGGTTGTTTGGTATATTTAACTTTCCAAGAAATGATCAAACAGTTTTACAAAGAGATTGTACCATTTCATGTTCTGTCAACAGTGTAGGAGAGTTCCAGTTTTTCTACAACCCCTCCAGCACTAGATATAGTCAGTCTTTTAAATTTTAGTCATTCTAATGGGTATATAAAACTACACTGCAGTTTTAATTTTCTTTTCCTGATGAATAATGATGTTGAGCATCTTTCCATGTGCTTAGTGAGTATTTGAATATCATATTTAATGTAGTGTTTGTTCAAATCTTTTATCTACTTTTAAAAGTAGGTTGTCTTACTTTTGATTTATAAGAATTCTTTATATATTTTGGATATGTCTTTTATATGGGTTGTAAATATTTTCTTGCATTTGCATATTTTAACTGTTTCTTTTGAAGAGCAGAAACTTTTAATTTTGAAAAAGTTCAATCTATCAGTTTCTTTCTTTTGTGATTTATGCTTTTTGAGTACTAAGAAGACTTTGCCTATTACAAGATCACAAAGGTTTTCTCCTATGTATTTTTGATAATATTTATACTTTTAGGTCTTACATTTAGGTCTATGATCCAATATTTTGAGTTAGCATTTGTGTATGGTGTGAGATGAGGACTGATACTCATTTTTTTCTATATCCATATGCAGTTGATCTGGCAGTATTTGTTGAAAAGATTTTTCTTTCCCTATGACTCATCTTGGCACTTTTGTCATAAATTAATTGATCATATATGTATAGGTTTATTTCTGGATTCTCTATTCTGTTCATTGATCTATGTGTCTATCTTTTTGCCAGTACAAAACTGTTATTATTACTGTAGCTTTGTAGTAATTCTTAAAATTAAGGAATTTAAATATTCCAACTTCATTCTTCTTTTTTAAAAATTGCTTTGGTTATTCTAGGTTCTTTGCAAGTCCATGTAAATTTTATAATAGGTTTGTCAATTTCTGCAAAATAGCTCGCTGGGATTTTGATAGGGATTTCATTGAATCTAAAAATCAATTTGGGGATAATTGCTATCATAATAACCATGTTCAATCTTCCAATCCATGAATATCCTATAGCTTTCTATTTTAGTTATCTTTAATTGTTGTCAGCAATGATTTATAGTTTTCAGTATCGAGGTCTTAGAAATATTTTAGTAGATTTACTCCTATTTTCTGCTTTGATGCTACTAAAAATTCAATTTTTTGAAAGTTTATTTTTAAGTCATTAGCTATCAGTATATAAAAATACAGATGTTTGTATATCAACATTGTATCTGGTGACTTTGCCAAATTCACTTATTGATTCTAATAGGCATCTTGTAGACTTTTCTGGGATTTTCTATGTAAACCATATTATCAGCTGAAAATAAGGACAGTTTTACTTCTTCTTTTACAGTTTTTTTTTTCTTTTCTTTTTTTTCCTTATTTGGTTTTGGCCTTATTTCTAGAACCTCCAGTACAATGTTGAATAGAAGTGGTATATTCTTGCTTTGTTCCCAAATCTTAAGGGGGAACAATTCAGTCTTTTACCATTAACTATGATGTTAGCTGTAGGGTTTTTTTTAGATGATCTTTATCAGTTTGAGGAAATTCCCTACCTCCCAGGTTGTAGTGAGTTTTCTTTGTTCTTTCTTTAGTCATGAATAGGTGTTGAATTTTGCGTATAATTTTTCTGTGTCTATTGAAATGGTTTTTCTCCTTTATTCTGCTAATATCATAATAGTGGTGAATTACATTCTTTTTTTTTTTTTAATGTTAAACCAACCTTGATTTCTGGGATAAAATCTGCTTGGTCATGATGTAGTATACTTTTTATATACTTCTGGACTTAATTTGCTAATATTTTGTTAAGAATTTTTTGTCTATGCACATGAGGGATAGTGGTCTTTAATTTTTTGTCTGTGATTTTTTGGTCAGATTTTGCTATTAGGGTTATTCTGGCTTCATAAAATGAGTTGGGCAATGTTCTCTCTTCCTCTAATTCTGAAAATATTTGTGTAAGATTGGTATTATTTCTTCCATGAATGTTTTGTTGAATTCACCACTAAAATAATCTGCACCTGGAGTTTTATTTTGGGGAAGATTTTTATAACAAATTCAACTTTTATATAGATAAAGGACTATTCAGATGTTCTGTTTCTTTTTCTATCAATTTTGGTAAATTGTATTTTTCAAGAATTTTCATTTAATCTAAATAGTTGAATTTGTTGGCATTAAGTTTTTCATATTATTCTTTTTATCCTTAAATGTCTGTAGGATCTGTGGTGATAAGCCCCTTTGTTATTCTCATTTTGGTGATTTGCATTTTCTCTCTCTCAGTCTAGCTTGGGGTTTGTCAATTTTGTTGCTCTATTTAAAAACCGACTTTTTGCTTTAATAATTTTCTGTTTTATTTGTCTATTTTCTAGTCCACTAATTTCTGTCCTTATCTTTATCATTCTCTGGTTTTAAATTTTTTTCTCTTTTTATAATATATGCATTTTAAAGCTATTTTAGCTGAATTCATCTTCATCCAGCTGCAAATATTTCCTAATTTCCCTTGTGATTTTGTCTTTGACTCATGAAATATTTAGGAGGGTGTTTAACTTCTAGATATTTGGGGTTTTCCTAGATATTATATTGTTATTGATTTCTTATTTAATTCCATTGTGGCTAGAAAATACACTGCATATTTCAATCCTTTAAAATGTATTGACCTGTTTTTTTTTTTTTTAATTATTGATTGATTGATTGATTGATTGATTTATGGCTGTGTTGGGTCTTCGTTTCTGCGCGAGGGCTTTCTCTAGTTGCGGCGAGCGGGGGCCACTCTTCATCGCGGTGCGCGGGCCTCTCACTATCGCGGCCTCTCTAGTTGCAGAACGCAGGCTCCAGACGCACAGGCTCAGTAATTGTGGCTCACGGGCCTAGTTGCTCCGCGGCATGTGGGATCTTCCCAGACCAGGGCTCGAACCCGTGTCCGCTGCATTGGCAGGCAGATTCTCAACCACTGCGCCACCAGGGAAGCCCCAATTGACCTGTTTTATTGTCTGGTGTATGGCCTATCTTTGTGAAGTTGCTCTGTGCACTTGAAGAGAACACATAGTCTGCAGTCGTTGGATGTTGTGTTTCATAAATGTCAATTAGGTGGTGATTGATGGTGTTGTTCACATCTTCTGTGTCTATGCAGATGTTTTATCTCGTTTTTCTCTGAATTGCATACTGATGGATGCTAAAGTCTCTTCATATAATTGTGGAACCATTTCTATCCTTAATTCTGTCAATTTTTTTCACGTGTCTTGAGGCTCTTATTAAATGCATATATATTTGTGATTGTTGTGTCTTCCTAACGACTTAGTCTTATTATAAAGTGCTCATTAATTTTTAAAAAACATTCAGAGCTCTTGGAAAATGAATATATGGTAACTGAAAATTTGAAATATATATGTTAAAAGAAGATTTGGATGATAAAGTTGGAGAAACCTTCTAGTAAGTGAAACAACAACAAAGAAAACAACAGTGATGGAAAATGGTAGATAAATAATAAGAACCTGAGAGAATTGCTCTAGAAGATCCAGCATTCAAATAATGAGTTTTTTTAAAAAAAAAAAGTAGAAGTGGAAATTACCCAGGAGCCAATATAAGAATGTTTCCCATAAGTGAAGGACACAGTTTACCAGATTCAAAGGGCCCACCTAGGATCCAGCATAGTGTAGGTTGAAAAGCTACACCAAGGCACTTGTGAAGGTTCAGAATATCTGGGTGGATCCCTTTCCTTTGCTCAACTGCTGAAGGGATGGTTTTAGCCCTGAGAAAAATACCTGTTCAAGGGGAACAAACAGGAGCCCTCCTCTTCAGTTCCTGAATCTTGTCCTCTAACTTGTCACCTAACTTAGACTCACAGCTGAAGCAGCCCTGCCAAGAATTCAGTGCAGCCCGGTTCCCCTCACCCAGGTTTCTGGTTTGACTTGAGTCATGTGTATCTTTGAAATGTTCTTAGTACTCAAGCACTCAGGCGCCAAAAATCTTTGTTTAACCACTTTAGCAAGTTAATCCCCAGATTGTGCTTTAAGTCTGTTACCAAATTCAATTAAGAATAATGTGCTGTATGCTTCTGTAGGAGAATATTTGCCCCTACATGTGATAAGACCTAATGGCTACCCGTAGAACACTTATTAGTCGATACCCTTGAGCAGTTGGGAAATAATTTTCAAATTAAGTATAATGAGTTAAATCATTTGGGAGGCCATCCAAATGAGAGCACCTAGGCCAACAGTGGAAGTACTGGGAAGAAGCGAGGGCCTGGGATTATGCCCCTGCCCGTCCTATGCTTATGCTCCCCAACTCTAGGATAATTATTTACAACCACAATTTTCTGGGGCCATACCCTTAGGGACAATCAGAACTTGGCCTTGAATTACACTTCTATGTGGCTCTCAGCCATCTACCTCCCAGTTTTACTTTGGTTTGACTTCATACCCCATCTCATTTTAAAAGGCTTCCAGTAAAGGACGGTCTTTACCCAGCCAGTGGTCAGTTTCTGCTGCAGTTTCCAACTCCAGTCCCATGTGGCCACCATCACTGCTGCTCCTCTACTGCCCCAGCTGACTCTGAACCTCACGGATCACCTCCAGTGATCACAGCTTCTGCCCACCTAGAGTGGTGAGGCCAGTAAGTGAGCACAGCACTTCACACTTCCAGAGGGAGTCTTGTTTTTCCTGTTTTACGCACCCTCAGTTGAGGAAACTAGAACAGGTTGGAACTAGTACTCACTTCATTTGAAGATGCTATCTGGAGTCGCGCCAGCCACCTCCTTGGCTGGTTCTGGACTGATGGCACAGGCTTTTGGCTTCATCTCAGGGAATTTTCTGCTTTCCTAGAGCAATATTCTCTTCCCTTATTCTTTCTCTTGCTCCCAGCCACACACATCTGAAGTGAAAGCATCATTGTCTCCCACTCATTACTAAGGACTGATAATCCTGGTTTGGGGGCTAATTTTAATGCTTTCATTACTTTTTTATCCCAGTAAGCCTTAAGATCTTATGCAATAAAATTTCTCTTGTCCTAGAACTATGCCAGAGTTCTCAAGGGAGTGACACAGATGAAGGTGTCCCTTGGAACTCTTCTTATTCATTATAAGTTAACATTTATTCAGCACGTACCATGTGTGAGGCACTGTGCTAAACATGTCACGTGGTCTCATTTAATCTTAACCAAAGCCCTGTGAACTACCCATTTTATAGATGAGAAAACCCTGGTTTTGAGAATCTAAGAAACTTGCCCTCAGGATGCAGAGAAAAAAAGCAGAGGTTTGAATCCAGGACTCTCTGAATCCAGAACCCATGCTCTTAATCACTGTACCATTTGTTCTCACTAAGGAAAGACCTAGAATACCACCCACCTCACTGCAAAGAGGCACACAGGAGACCACACCCAGGTCTCGATTTTAACAATATGGACTGATTTAAATTTCATTTCATTCAAGAAAATGCTTGGGTGCTTATTTGTCAGCATCGCTGTGATTAGCACAGTGAGGATAGAGAGGGGAGTTCAGAAATTTCTCTGCCCTTAGAAATTTGAGAGACTAGACATATACGCAAGCAGTTAAACACTATGTAATGAAATTTCATTAAGCTTAGATAACAGAGAAGAGGATGGAGTAGTGACAAAGTCAGTAGGAATCTACAATGGCAATTTAAGACTGGCAAGGAAGAGTTAAGCCTCAAAATGCTAGGCAGTACATCTGAAATGCAGAAATTAGTGGGTCTAGTGTAGCTGGAGAAGTTTTCATGGAGATGGGTGGGCTTAAACTTACCCTGGAGCCAATGAGATTTTGATTGGTGGAGAGGAAGAGAGAGGGCATGCCAAGGAAGAGAAAGTATGATCAAAGGCAGGGAAGAGGGAATGAGTGTGGGCGTTTGGGAAGGCATCAAGATGGGCCAGACTGGAAAGTATGGAGGATAAATTTGAGAAGCATCTTGAGAGTAATTCTCAAAAGTTTGGAATTAAGTTTGAAGGCAATGGGAGATCACAGAAGGCATTTGGATATAGGAAAGACAGAACAAAAAAAAATTCATTTGGAACGTTTTTCTCACAGCATGGGTCATTTCTCCATATCAAATGACTGTGGCTGGAGTCAAGATGTTAACACTGAACTCCAGAATTAGGGTCTGTTTTCCATTCAGCATTAGAGCCACATTCTTCCTGCCCAGATTTTTTCCCCTAAACTGAGGGAAAGCCTCATAGGGAAAGTGACAGCTTGCTCACTGACTCAGAATAAAGGATCTAGATGATTTTATTAATAGAGTCATCAGTTAATGATCATCTCCATTTCCAGTACGGGGATGTACCTGCCAAGAGAATGACAATGCTTGTTCAGCTAGCCAGCACAATTCTGGCTTGTTCAGATCCAGAACATGCTCTCCATCTTAGGCAGGACTAGAGACTCACTGACAGATTGCTAGTCTCTGCTTCCCCTTTTCCTAGATTCCAAGCAGACTAGCTATTTTTCATTATTTCCTCCATCAGGAGACTGTGCACTTTACTTGGTTATAAATCGATTGACACTAACAACTTTCAGGTCCTAAGAATGTATATGGGTCAACCTGGCTCTTTCTTGGGTATGAGAAATACTTTAATTTTCTTGATTCAATTGGATGAACAAGCTGTTCTCCATACTGTAGAGCTGGGAAACCTTGTAATCTCAGGAATAACTTTTGCTGGGGGCTTTCACCCATTCTAAATCGATAATATTGTCAACTTCAGAGAATGTTCTTACCCCCAAGGTCTGTGAAGGTTGTGACCACTTTGCATCTTGTAGCTTTCTTTGCCTCTCTGTGTAAATCATGAGCCATTACAGTGCTATTAGCATAAGTAATGATTTCTCTGTCCTTTGTTGTTGTTCTTTGTAATTTATTTTTATTTATTTAAAAATTTTTATTGGAGTATAGCTGATTTACAATGTTGTGTTAGTTTCTCCCATACAACAAAGGGAATCAGTTATACATATATGTATATCCACTCTTTTTTAGATTCTTTTCCTATATATGTCATTACAGAGTATTGAGTAGAGTTCCCTGTGCTATACAGTAGGTCCTTATCTGTGTCCTTTGAACCTGTAAGTGGTATGAGAAAGCCTCTCTGCTTTTCCCTGTGTTGCATTCAAAACCTAATATAGATATGCTATTATGGATTACCTGTACCATTCTAGCTAGCAATATTAAACATTTTTATTTACAAACTTCTCTGGTCATCATAGGAGGAGACAGGTAATATTTGAGATGTTTCATCCTAAAATACCCATGAAACTGCACAAAAGGAGTGAAAAAAGGATGGATAATAAATGTAAATTTAAGATGGAGAAAGGCCATATGCTGAAGTCCATAGGGAATGTCTACTAATGCAGTTGTCAGGGGGGTGGATTGAGAAGCGTATTCTCAAGATTACAAGCTACATGGCTCACAAACTGAACCAGAGAAGCCTAGCTGGTGGTGAAAGAGAATAGAAAGCAAATGTTACCTTGCCCCCATCATTTGCTCCCAACTATTTCAGGGCATTGAATATACACTGGCCAGAAGAGCAAACAGTCCAACTGGGAAGAAACTGTCTTCTGAACCAGTCAGAGTCATGTCCAGAGTCAAATCTCCCACCTAACCCATCAATTTCTCTCTTTCCACATCCATTCAAAGACTGTGTCTCCCAGACCACAGCCAGGTAGGAGGTAGACGGAGACAAGTAGAGGTGTGTTATGTCCTGGAAGGGCTAGTTGTGTAATAAACAGTACTGCAAGAAGGCAGGGGCAATGCATGCTCAGAGGGCATCTGATTTTATGTGTTACCCTCTAAAACAGGACAGCAGTTTCTGTTACCTCTCAGTTTCTCCTACTACTTGGAAATTACAGCAGTTAGAGCAGGAGGGGCCCCAATCTAATGCCCAGAGACCTACAATAGCTAAATATCTGGGAGATCCTGAAAACAGAGGTAGGCACTATGTGAGTCTCTGTGCCCTTCAGCTCTGCTTTGCTTGTGCCCAAGAGGAAAGTGAGGGAATAGGAAGATTCTTCACTAATACTGTCTGCTAGCAAGTGCCAGGCTGGAACATACTTTTCTCTTTTTCCGTATGAAGAGACAGAAAAATGCCCAAAGGGGCCTAAGGAAAGAATACTGCAAGATAAGGGAAAGGAAGCTTTTCTGTTAAAACTTGAAGTGAGATTATACAGCTGAAAATAAATTTCTTCAGGAAAGAGAAAAACATTTTAGCAGACATATTTTTGGTAGTCTCAAAAAGACGTGAGAAGGCCTAACCACTATGAGATCGGAGCCAGGGGCCATCTGGAGAAAACAGATTGGGATGAAGGAAGATTTGCAAAGGCTGAAATGAGAAATGAGGGCAAATATGCCAAAAGTTTAATAGAATTAAACACCTGTACTAAAGAGAGTCAGTACAGAGAAGACATAGCAGAAATCAAATCAGTGAAGTGGAAGACAAAATAAGGAAAAGGACCAAGATGAAAATGTTGAGAGAGAAGACAGCAAACACAGATCTAATCTGAGAATTACATTTATTCCCAATGAAAAAATGGAACAAAATGCTGGAAGCAACGGTCAAGCACATGTCAGAAGAAAACTTTCCTGAGCTGGAGAAGATCTGAGATAAAATTAAAATGACCAGACCCATACAGAGACTTATCTTTTAAAATACTTGAGTTTCCAGGTTAAATAAAGACTCTTTCAGGCATTTAGATAGAAATGAACAGGTTACTAATGAAACAAATATCAAGGTGGGCTCAGACTTCTCAACCCTGAAGACTGTTCTAGAAGACAGAATCCTTGTGTCTCAAGAATTCCATATTCACCCAACGGGATGTTTATGTGCAGAGGCTGTGGGAATTCACTTTCAGATTTACAAGGGGGCTGAAAATATACCCCACATGGCCTCTTCTTAAAAAAAAGTATTTGAATT